>NC_081552.1:266028025-266227256 GCF_963082655.1 Stomoxys calcitrans | reverse complement strand
GTTTACATTATATGGGGTCAAAAACCGGTATATGGAATTCTTTTTATGTGGATATATGACATTACAATGACAATGTATTATTCTATTGACTAATGCAATTGTTTGCCTTACCTCGGTCTAGATTCGTTGTGTGTCTCTGCAGAATCCTCAGCATATTCAGCTGGCGGACTTATGGGTCTATAGTTCTCAGTCAATACTAATGGCTCTTCTCCGCTGTCGTACATACTGCCATAGGATTGTTGGGAAAAGTATACAGGTGGAGGAATTCGAAAGGCTACATCTTCCTCAAATGAAACCGATTTTGTCTGTAAAATCATTTAAAACTTTAATAATTCAGAGCATAATTATAAATCTTCTGAACATCAACAAGTAAAACATTGTTAATTTCGCACCAAATAGTCTACCTTGAATAGCCACCACCATGGGCTTTACTAATTACGCACAATAGCACAGTAAGAACAAGTAAGAAGGCATTAAGTTCGGCCGGGCCGAACTTTGTATACCCACCACCTCGGGTATATATGTAAACCTCATTTCGTCACAATCCGGTGAAAATTGAATAACTTAAGTTCGGATATCGTGAGGCTCAGAAAAACTCACTGTTTCAAATTTCAGCGAAATCGGGTAATAAATAAAGCTTTAATGGGCTTCAGTCCACTTATCGGCAGATCGGTCTATATGGTAGCTATATCTAAATATAGTCCGATCAAAACCACATTTAGGTCGGATGTTGGGTGGTCTTAACCTACTCACAGTTTCAAATTTCAGCGAAATCGGATAAAAAATAAAGCTTTTATGGCCTTTAGACCCGTTATCGGGGATCGGCCTATATGGCAGCTATATCTAAATATAGTCCAATCTGAACCATATTTGGGTCGGATGTTGGGAGGCTTAAAACTGCGAACTATTCCAAATTTCAACGAAATCGGATAAAAGATAAAGCTTTTATGGGCTTCGTACCCCTTATCGGTAGATCGGTCTATATGGCAGCTATATTTAAATATAGTCCGATCTGAACCATATTTGGGTCGGATGTTGGGAGGCTTAAAACTGCGCACTTTTCCAAATTTCAGCGAAATCGGATAAAAGATAAAGCTTTTATGGGCTTCAGACCCTTTATCGTGAGATCCGTCTATATGACAGCTATATCTAAATATAGTCCGATCTGAACCATATTTGGGTCGGATGTTGGGAGGCTTAAAACTACGCACTATTCCAAATTTCAGCGGAATCGGATAAAAGATAAAGATTTTTTGGGCTTCAGACCCTTTATCGTGAGATCGGTCTATATGACAGCTATATCTAAATATAGTCCGATCTAACCCATATTTAGGTCAGATGTCGGGAGGCTTAAACTCACCCACTGTTGCAAATTTCAGTAATAAACAAAGCTTTTATGGCCTTCAGACCCTTTATCGGGAGATCGGTCTATATGGCAGCTATATCTAAATATGGACCGATCTAATCTATGTTTAGGTCAGATATCGGGAGGCTTAAAATAACCCACTGTAGCAAATTTTAGCGAAATCGGGTAATAAATGAAGCTTTTATGGTCTTCAGACCCTTTATCGGGAGATCGGTCTATATGGTAGCTATATCTAAATATAGTCCAATCTGTACCATATTTGGGTCAGTTGTCGGGAAGCCTTTTAAATTTCAGCAAAATCGGATGAAAAATAAAGTTTCTTTGGGCATTAGACCCTTTATCGGAAAATCGGTCTATATAGCAGCTATATCCAAATATGGTCCGATTTGGCCCTTTCAAGAACGTTACCAGCGTGCATCAAAAAGACGTATCTGTGGCAAATTTCAGCTCAATATCTCAATTTTTGAAGGCTCAAGAGTGATTACAACAGAGGGACGGACAGACCTAGGCGGTACCTAGGGGGCCGCCCCTAAACCCACCAAGTATATATATATATATAGACCAATTACGACAAATTGGACTCAAATGAAAGGTTTTTAAGAGCAGAAAACGTACCTTACATTCAATTGTAGGATCAAGTGTTTAGGGGACTATCCCACCCCCAAAACAATCCTAAATCGAACATGTTTACCGACCATGGCAATATGGGGCTCAAATGAAAGATATTTTGGAGTAGAGCACGAAATTTATACCCACTTCCGCAAAAAGTTTCTGGGGGTTCGCCCCTTCGACAAAACACACACCAAACAGGACTTATTTACAGATAATGGCAATATGGGGCTCATATAAAAGGTATTTGTGTCGGGCGGTTCCTCAGACACATTAATATCAGATTCGTACTTCACTTCCAATGGCCTTTTATTTCAGCCTCATATTGCCGCGATTGGCCGACATGTTTTTGCTCCTGAAGTTGGAAGTCAAATTTTTACTCTATACCCGATTACGTTTTAATTGAGTCCCATATTTCTCTGATTTGGGTGACTTTTAGGGGAGGGGGAGTTATTAGGGGAGGATTTTTGGGTAGTGGTGGTTGCATGATATTCCATATTTGCCATGATATTCCTATTTTACCCCCAAATACCTTCCATTTGTGTCCCATTTTGCCCCAATCGGTTAACATGTCCATTAAGGGGATTTTTGAGGCGGGACAGCCCCATTGAGATCTTACCCCATATTTTAATACGTGTTTCGTTTTATGCTCAAAAATATCTTTCACTTGAGTCTATTGTCTCCGTCGGTCGTCTTTTAACATGTCTGTTGGGTTGGTTTTTTTTTTTTGTGGTTTTCGGGGTGGGACGGCCCACCTGAGATCTGAACCCATATTTTGATTGATGTTTCGTATTCTACTCCAGAATCCATTTCGTTTGAGTACCACATTCTTCTCATTGGTCAATTTTATTATCCCTTCCGGACCCTCCTACAAAATCTGTGAAAATTTCAAGAAAATCAGTTTTGCTGTTTTCTCGAGTCACACACTTTGACTTTTATATAACCGATTCGTATAAAATCTGTCGTGATTTTAATCAACGAACGAAGAACCAAGTTCCAAGTGCCAAGTTCGGCCGAGCCGAATCTTATATACCCTCCACCATGGATCACATTTTTCGAGTTCTTTTCCCGGTATCTCTTTTCAGGCCAACAAAGGTTAAAAGAAAAGAATTTCTGTGCTAATTGAATTGAATGTTGGAGACCATGGTAGAACTCATTGTGAAAAATTTCAGCCAAATCGAATAAGAATTGCGCCCTTTAGGGGCTCCAGAACTCAGATAGGGAGATGGGTTAATAGGGGAGCTGTATCAGGCTATAGACCGATTCAGACCATATTTGAAACCCACGTTGAAGGTCATGGGAGAAGCCGTTGTACATTTCAGACAAATCGGATGATAATTGCGTCCCCTAGAGGCTCAAGAAGTCAAGACCCCTGATCGGTTTATATGACAGCTATATCAGGTTATGGACCGATTTCAACCATACTTAGCACAATTTTTATAAATCACAACAAAACACCTCATGCAAAATTTCAGCCAAATCGGATACGAATTGCGCCCTCTAGTGGTGGCTCAAGAAGTCAAGATCCATTATCGGTTTATATGGCAGCAGATTTACAATCCCATCTGTCCTACACTTATATGAAGTAATTGGGCAAAATTTCAAGCGGCTAGCTTTACTCCTTCCAAAGTTAGCGTGCTTTCGACCGACAGACGGACGGACGGACAAGAATATATTCGAGGAGTTACAAACAGAATGATGAAATTAGCATACCCCCATCCAATGGTGTTGGGGTTTAAAAACCTATTCTGTATAGGATCGCAGATAACTATTTCGTGAGGTTTGTATCGTACGGACTTTCAGCCCATACGTTTTTTATTAGCTGAGCTGAACTTAGCATAATACCTTGCTGGTTGTTCACTATGGTCAGAAGATAAATAATATTTCCATACTTTACCTCATTCAAAACTATTGGCTCCCCAAACTGCTCCTTGCGATATCTTGACAACTTGTCCCTCTCATGCCCGGTATCTGTGGACATTGACATGCGAAATTTGCCCTGATACAAACCAGAGTTTCCCGCAGAACCATGACAGCCAGAATTATGACTATGGCTGTGATGATGATGGTGCATCTGTGAGGATCTTCGATGGGCAGTTGTTGCCCCATAGCGACGTTCTGCTTCGGCGGCCGAGTACGTAGTCTCGCCATATGAGGGATTGTATTTGCCCTCATCCAAAATAACACTGGAGCTGTTGCGATTCCTTTTGCCACTGCAAACCAGGGTGCTGGCACCGAAATTTGTACGCTCCATAATAGGGGTGTCACTCTTCATGAAATACGGTTTCGATTCCGCCAAAAGCTCCACGGCCGATTTACGCTTTGACTGGTGGCGATCAGTCGAACGGTACAGCGCCGACGATGTGGGTTGACTGTGACCCCAATAATTGCGACATACATCCGATGTGGTATTGGCCCGTTGCACGGAAGCCGACGAAGAGTTATAGGATTTCTGCAAAGTCGAGTGCTGTGAGGAGTAGCCAGAGCTGACTGGCATGCCATAGGCCAACGAAGAACTGAATGCTGAATGGTGCTGATTGGGCGTGGTCATTGTCTGTTGTGCGCTGGAAGATCTATGATATTTTGGCAAAGAGGGATACATAACGACAGAGTCGTTCAGGTGATGAGGCGTCTTGCTGAAGCTCTGGCGACCGACTCCCACCCCAATACCGCCCCTCAGTGAGAGACAGCTACCAGCTAGGCCACCCAATCCTTCGCCTAATTGGGCGTAATTCGTGTCCAATTGCCTTGCAGTTGTCGCTAATGATGTGCAACTGCTTAGCACAGCAGCCATTGAATCTGTTGAATGACAAAAACAAACAACAACAAAAAAATAATAAAACACAGAAAATACAAAAATGAAGGCAAACAATGGATTTTTGATTGGAATCGGTTTTGACCAACACACAGGCACAGGCACAGGCACAGACACAAAAACACACACACACACACACGCAGCACTCAGGTGCAATTAAGAAAGGTTTCGTTGCGATTGTGCTCGACACAAATTCGGGTCAATGTAAACAAGTCTCAATAAAAATTCACACACACACACGCACACACACACAGAGGCAGGCAAAACCGTGTAACTGGCGGTACATGTGGAAGCGAAAATGTTGAATTTCTGTACAAATTTTCAAGGCGTCCAAAGCTTTCGTAGGGCCATTCTTTGGCTATTCGCATATGGTTTGGCATGGCCGACACCAAATTCTGCTGTAGACAATAACCGACACATGCGCACTTCCCCCACAAGTTTCTATACTAACACAAATTTTTCCTCCTCCTCCTCCACCACCAGCCACCAGCCAGGCAGGCAGGCAGCTTCAACACTGAATGTTAAGGAATTTAATGATTTTTCACTTATTATTGCAAAATTTAATTAAAAGTTTTAGTTAAAATCGCAGAAACTTTTCTTTGGCAGCGGCTTCATTGAACACAAAGTTTCATCGTTCCTTGGAGAAGCGCATATGAGGTTTCATTTTGAACACTTTTCACTTTGAGAGTTTTTAATTTCGCTACTTTTCTCCTTGACGAGACTTGAAGTACCTTTTCTTTGGGCTATTTTAAAATTATTGTGCTTTTGAGTTGCGTTTCCAATTCCTTGGTTTTCAATTTTCTAATCTTTTCCTAAACTTTCCGCCTAGAAGTTCAATTGTTTGTGCGTTTCTATTATTTTTTAATAAATAAAAATATATGCCTTTGTAGTTTTTTTTTCAGTGCAATTCTTAACTTATTTACTACTTATGCCAGGTTATGGATGCTTTTCATCTTTGAGACCCATGTAACACCAATCGTTCGTTGGCTTTCGAACTTTTGCACTTCGAACATCCCCTGTGTGAATGTGAGAGGCAGCTGTTAAGATTTGGTGAAAAAGCTCAACGCATGTGTTTGGAAAAGAGCTTTTGTTGGCCAGCTTTAAGCTATGAAACTTTTATGAAACGAATCACCATGTTGTTATACAAGTTGTTGAAGTAAACGCCATTTTTATACCCTACACCACCACTGTTGTACAGGGTATTATAACTTTGTGCATTTGTTTGCAACGCCTAAGGAGGAGAAGAGCTAGAAATTTTGCATATATCACTTTTTTGGCCCAAGGACATACACTATTGGTAAAAATCGGTTCCGATTTAGATATAGCTTCCATATATAGGTTAGGTTTAAGAGGCAGTCAGCCATCAGACTCACTTAGACGTTTTCGTCCATTGTAATACCACAGGAACAGAAGAAGGAAAATGCCTTCTAGTCCCTACCGTTGAAACATCCAGATCGCTTTTAAAAGCCCAGTAACTTGTGAATGTTCACATGCAATAAATCAGACAGGTTCTCAAAGAAATGAGAACCTAAAGTGGAACTCCTTCTAACTGCTAGTGCGGGACACACACACAGAAGGTGTTCTATATTCTCTTCTTCCTTGATGTCCCTACAGCTTCTGCAAAAATCGTTGCTGGCAACCTTCAGTCTGTCAGTATGTTTTCCGATTAGACAGTGACCTGTCATGACGGACACAATGATTGAGACGTCTGTTCTAGCCAATGACAGCAAAGCAGTAGACCTCTTCAAGTCTAGATGAGCCAACATAGTTTTGGAATGCTCAAAGCCCCCTCTTTGTGACCATCTATCATTAGCTTACCTGTCGCTAGAGGCATACCCACAGATTCCAATGTCCCCGGAGTGTGTAAAGTAGTTCCTAGAGTCGCAAGCTCGTTTGCTTTAGAATTCCCTGGGATATCTCTGTGGCCCGGCACCCAGAACAGGTGAATTTTGAACTGTTCAGCCATCTCGTTGAGAGATCTGCGACAGTTGAGGGCGGTTTTTGTGTTCAGAAATACGTTCTCCAGGGATTTAATGGCTGCCCGACTGTATGAGAAGATATTTATGCCAATTGTCGTAATGACATTATATCTTAGCCATTCCACCACTTCCTTAATTGCAAGGATATCTGTTTAATACACACTGCAGTGGTCGGGTAACCTCTTCGATATGACCAGTTCTAGATCTTTAGAGTACACCCCAAAGCCCAACTGGTCGTTTAGACCAGACCACAACACCATATAGCATTATAGGTCTGATAACTGCCGTATATACCCAACGCATGACACGCGGTCTAAATCCCCAACTTTTGTCAATGGCTCTCTTGCAGGTGTATAGGGCAATAGTGGCCTTTCTTGCCCTTTCCAAAATGGTGGATTTGAAGTTCAGTTTCCTGTCCAGCAAAACACCCAGGTATTTTGCGTTTTCTGTAAATGGAACATTCTTGTACAGATCTACCAAATCGGATGAGAATTGCGCCCTCTAGAGGCTCAAGAAGTCAAGATCCCAGATCGGTTTATATGGCAGGTATATCAGGTTATGTACCGATTTGAATCATACTTATCACAGTTATTGAAAGTCATAACAAAACATCTCATGCAAAATTTCAGCAAAATCCGATGAGAATTGCGCCCTCTAGAGGCTCAAGAAGTCAGGACTCCAGATTGGTTTATATGGCAGCTATAACAGATTATGAACTGACTGAATCTTACTTAGCGCAGTTGTTGGAAGTGATACCAAAACACCATGTGCAAAATTTCAGTCAAATCGGATGAGAATTGCGCCCTCTAGAGGCTCAAGAAGTCAAGACCCAAGATCGGTTTATATGGCAGCTATATCAAAACATGGACCGATTTGGCCCATTTACAATCCCAATTGACCTACACTAATAAAAAGTATTTTTGCGGACGGACAGACAGACGTACGGACAGACAGACGGACGGACATGGCTAGATCGACTTAAAATGACATGACGATCAAGAATATATATATTTTATGGGGTCTCAGACGCATATTTCGAAGTGTTACAAACAGAATGACCAAATTAGTATACCCCCATCCTATGGTGGAGGGTATAAAAATGAATTGAAAACATATTTTGAACCAAAACTAATATTTCAAAAAACTCATTAACATTTTATAGATCAATATACCGCCACCGAAGGATGGGGGTATATTCATTTTGCCATTCCTTTGGCAACACATCGAAATATCCCTTTCCGAACCTATAAACCATATATATTCTTGATCAGCGTAAACATCTAAAAAGATCTAGCCATGTCCGTCCGTCTGTCTGTCGAAATCACACTACAGTCTTTAAAAATAGAGATATTGAGCTGAAACTTTGCAGAGATTCTTCTTTTGTCCATAAGCAGGTTAAATTCGAAAATGGGCTACATCGGACTATATCTTGATATAGCCCCCATATAGACTGATCCGCCGATTTAGGTGTCAGGCCCAAAAAAAGCCACACTTGTTATCCGATTTTGCTGAAATTTGGGACAGTTGTGTTAGGCCCTTCGACATCCTTCTTTAATTTGGCTCTGATCGGTCCAGATTTGGATATAGCTGCCACATAGACCGATCCGCAGATTTAGGGTCTTAGGCCGATAAAAGGCACATCTATTGTCCGATTTAGTTGAAATTTGGGACAGTAGGTTGTCTTGAGCACCTCGATATGCTTCTGCAATACAGCACAGATCGGTCTAGATTTGGATATAGCTGCCATATAGACCGATCCGCAGATTTAGGGTCTTACGCCCATAAAAGGCGCATTTATTGTACGATTTTGCTGAAATTTGTGACAGTAGGTTGTGTTGAGCACCTCGACATGCTTCTGCAATACAGCACGGATGGGTCTAGATTTGGATATAGCTGCCACATAGACCGATCCGCAGATTTAGGGTCTTACGCCCATAAAAGGCGCATTTATTGTACGATTTTGCTGAAATTTGTGACAGTAAGTTATGTTGGGCCCTTCGAGATCCTTCTTCAATTTGGCTCAGATCGGTTCAGATTTGAATATAGCTGCCATATAGACCGATCTCTCGATTTAAGGTTTTCCGCCCATAAAAGGAGCATTTATTGTCCGATGTCACCGAAATTTGGGACGGTGAGTTAGGTTAAGCGCCTCGACATGCTTCTGCAATATGGCACAGATCGATCCAGATTTCGATATAGCTGCCATATAGACCGATCTCTCGATTTAGCGTTTTTGGGCTCGTAAAAGGCGCATTTATTGTCCGATCTCGTCAAAATTTGGAACGGTCAGTTGTGTTAGGCACTTCGACATCCTTCTTCAATTTGGCTCTGATCGGTCCAGATTTGGATATAGCTGCCGATTTAGGGTCTTAGGCCCATAAATCCACTTGTGTTATCCGATTTTGCTGAAATTTGGGACAGTGAGTTGCGTTAGGCCCTTCGACATCCTTCGTCAATTTGGCCCAGATCGGTCCAGATTTTCATATAGCTGCCATATAGACCGATCCTCCGATTTAGGGTCTTAGGCCCATAAAAGCCACAGTTATTGCCCGATGTCGCCGAAATTTGGGACAGTGAGTTAGGTTAAGCCCCTTCACATGCTTCTGCATTATTGCACAGATCGGTCCAGATTTGGATATAGCTGCCATATAGACCGATCTCTCTGTTTTAGGTTTTGGGGCCATAAAAATCGCATTTATTGTCCGATATCTCCGCAATTTGGGACAGTGTGTTGTGTTAGGCCCTTCGACATTCTTCTTTAATTTCACTTAGATCGGTTCTGATTTGGTTATAGCTGCCATATAGACCGATCTCTACATTTAATGTTTTAGGCCCATAAAAGACGCATTTATTGTCCGATGTTGCCGAAATTTTGGACAGGTAGTTAAGTTACGTCCCTTCGTATATTTCTGCAATTTGGTCCAGATCGATCAAGATTTGCATATAGCTGCCATATAAACCGATTTCTCGATTTAAAGTCGTGGCCCTTAAAAAGGTGCATTTATAATCCGATTTAACTGAAATTTGACTTATGTTGAGCTTTTCGACATCCATGTTGTATATAGTTTAGATCGGTTTATTTTTACTACTAAAAAGACCAATATTTTGTTATACACAATTGTACGTATTAGTATCCAAATCGGATCATATTTCGATATAAATGCTATAAGAATTTTTTGTTCGATCGGATTTTGTTGAAAAGTGTTTTACATATATACCCGAGGTGATGGGTATCCAAAGTTCGGCCCGGCCGAACTTAACGCCTTTTTATACCCACCACCGAAGGATGGGGGTATATTCATTTTGTCATTCCGTTTGCAACACATCGAAATATCCATTTCCGACCCTATAAAGTATATATATTCTTGATCAGCGTAAAAATCTAAGACGATCTAGACATGTCCGTCCGTCTGTCTGTTGAAATCACGCTACAGTCTTTAAAAATAGAGATATTGAGCTGAATTTTGCACAGGTTCTTTTTTCGTCCATAAGCAGGTTAAGTTCGAAGATGGGCAATATCGGACTATATCTTCATATAGCCCCCATATAGACCGATCCGCCGATTTAGGGTCTTAGGCCCATAAAAGCCACATTTATTATCCGATTTTGCTGAAATTTTGGACAGTGAGTTATGTTAGGCCCCTCGACATCCCTCATCAATTTGGCTCTGATCGGTTCAGATTTGGATATAGCTGTCATATAGACCGATCCGCCGATTTAGGGTCTTAGGCCCATAAAAGCCACATTTATTATCCGATTTTGCTGAAATTTTGGACAGTGAGTTATGTTAGGCCCCTCGACATCCCTCATCAATTTGGCTCTGATCGGTTCAGATTTGGATATAGCTGTCATATAGACCGATCCTCCGATTTAGGGTCTTAGGCCCATAAAAGCCACATTTATTATCCGATTTTGATGAAATTCGGGACAGTGAGTTGTGTTAGGCCCCTCGACATCCCTCATCAATTTTGTTCAGATCGGTTCAGATTTGGATATAGCTGCCATATAAACCGATCCTCCGATTTAGGGTCTTAGGCTCCTAAAAGCCAAATTTATTATCCGATTTTGATGAAATTCGGGACAGTGAGTTGTCTTAGGCCCCTTAATATCCTTCGTCAATTTGGCTTAGATCGGTCCAGATTTGGATATAGCTGCCATATAGACCGATCCTCCGATTTAGTGTCTTAGGCCCATAAAAGCCACATTTATTATCCGATTTTGCTGAAATTTTGGACAGGGAGTTGTGTTAGGCCCTTCGACATTCTTCGTCAATTTGGCCCAGATCGGTCCAGATTTGGATATAGCTGCCATATAGACCGATCCTCAGATTTGGGGTCTTAGGCCCATGAAAGCCACGTTTATTATCCGATTTTGCTGAAATTTGGGACAGTAAATTGTGTTAGGCCCTTTGATATCCCTCATCAATTTGGTGCAGATCGGACCAATTTTGGATATAGCTGCCATATAGACCGATCTCTCGATTTCAGGTTTTGGGCCCATAAAATGCTCATTTATTGTCCTATGTCGCCGAAATTTGGAAGAGTGAATTAAGTTAAGCCCCTCGACATAATTCTGCAATATGGCACAGATCGGTTAAGATTTGGATATAGCTGTCATATAGACCGATCTCTCTTTTTAAGGTTTTGGGCCCATTAAAGATGCATTTATTATCCGATGTCGCCGAAATTCAGGTATACAATTTTCACCGGATTTTGATAAAAGGTGGTTTACGTACATTCCCGAGGTGGTGGGTATCCAAAGTTCGGCCCGGCCGAACTTAACGCCTTTTTACTTGTTAAGCTGTGTTCTGGCCAAACCACGTCCGCTCAACAACGTAGAAAAAATGTTCGCCCATCCTAGGGTTAAAGAGCTTTAAACACAATAACCTTGTAGCGATGTGCTACATCCTTTCTAATAGCGACACCACCTATAGGAAGACGGTTATATAAATTCGAAGAAAAGTTTTGTATTATAGAAGCCTTAAAAATGACATAACCATTGATGACATATTTTTCAGATGTTGCAAGGATTTAAATACACATTTCTATATCAAATACAAGATATAATTGAGAATAAGCTTGCAGCGTGTTTATTGAATTGAATGTTCGCAAAAAATACATGAAATTCATTCGCTACATGTATAAGTTCATATAAATTCTATTAGGAATTATAGTTTATACGCTCTTTGCTAGGATAGCAAAATGCATGTCATATGAATCGTTTGTTAAAATGGTTCTGGTTTATTTGGTATCACCAAGCTTTGCCTTCTTCAGCTGTGCTGCGCGGTGGACTGCGTAGATGTGATTTTCAAACTGAGTGTATGCTTCAAAAATACTGCTACATCGATTACATTTATACGATAGAGTTACAGGTGATAAAGTAATGCGGTGGTCTTGGGTTAAATGCTTCAGCAATTTCCGTAGAAACAACTAAGAGAAGATAAAATTATGTCATTATTAGAGGCATGCGTTTTTTCCTTTTCTATGTTCAAATGAAACTAACCCTACCACAATGGGAACATTTTCCACCATCTCGGCATTTTTTAGCAGCTTCTTGCATAGAATTAGTAACCAGTCCATGGGTACCCAATAGATGGCGTTCCAGGCCTTCGTATGTAAAGAACCTACATTGGCACTTTTTGCAAACTAATGGAGCCCAGTTTGTATTGGAATATATCTGAAACGTAGTCAAAATACATTAAATGATAGGTTACACCATAAAATCTTGAAAAATGACCCACCAATGGTAGAGTCAAATTATTTTTTTTTTTTTATACCCACCACCGAAGGATGGGGGTATATTCATTTTGTCATTCCGTTTGCAACACATCGAAATATCCATTTCCGACCCTATAAAGTATATATATTCTTGATCAGCGTAAAAATCTAAGACGATCTAGCCATGTCCATCCGTCTGTCCGTCTGTCTGTTAAAATCACGCTACAGTCTTTAAAAATAGAGATATTGAGCTGAAATTTTGCACAGTTTCTTTTTGTGTTCATAAGCAGGTTAAGTTCGAAGATGGGCTATATCGGACTATATCTTGATATAGCCCCCATATAGACCGATCCGCCGATTTAGGGTCTAAGGCCCATAAAAGCCACATTTATTATCCGATTTCGCTGAAATTTGGGACAGTGAGTTGTGTTAGGCCCTTCGACATCCTTTGTCAATTTGGCTCAGATCGGTTCAGATTTGGATATAGCTGCCATATAGACCGATCCTCCGGTTTAGGGTCTTAGGCCCACAAAATGCTCATTTATTGCCCGATGTCGCCGAAATTTGGAACAGTGAGTTAAGTTAAGCCCGTTGACATACTTCTGCAATATCGCACAGATCGGTCAAGATTTGGATATAGCTGCCATATAGACCGATATCTAGGTTTTAGGTTTTGGGGCCATAAAAGACGCATTTATTGTCCGATGTCGCTGAAATTTGAGACAGTGAGTTTGGTTAGGCTCTTCGACGTCCTTCTTCAATTTTGCGCAGATCGGTCCAGATTTGAATATAGCTGCCATATAGACCGATCATGGGTTTAAGGTTTAGGGCCCATAAAAGAGGCATTTATTGTCCGATTTCGCCGAAATTTGGGACAGTGCTTAGTGTTAGGCTCTTCGACATGTTTATGCAACTTGGCCCAATCATGGGTTTAAGGTTTAGGGCCCATAAAAGAGGCATTTATTGTCCGATTTCGCCGAAATTTGGGACAGTGCTTAGTGTTAGGCTCTTCGACATGTTTATGCAACTTGGCCCAAATCGGTCCAGATTTGGATATAGCTGCCATGTAGGCCGATATCTCGATGTAAAGTCTTGGTCCCATAAAAGGCGCATTTATAATCCGATTTCACTGAAATTTGACACAGTGACTTATGTTCGGCTTTTCGACATGCGTGTCGTATATAGTTCAGATCGGTATGAGGTATATGAGTATAAGGTATGAAATTTTTACCGAATTTTGATGAAAGTTGGTTTACATATATACCCGAGGTGGTGGGTATCCAAAGTTCGGCCCGGCCGAACTTAACGCCTTTTTACTTGTTTTTGTAATTATAAGGCCCTAGAAGAGCATTTGTCGAGTTCTATGTGCGGTATCTCTTTTTAGGCAAACAAAGAATATAGAATAAGAACTGTTATGCTATTGGAGCTATATCAAATTATAGTCCGATTCGGGCCAAAAATGAATGCTGAACATTGTAGAAGTCATTGTGTAATATTTCTGATCATTCAGATAAGAAGGGCGCCTTTTAGGGGCTCAAGAAGCAAAATCGGGAGATAGGTTTGTATGGGAGCTGTATCAAGCTATTGATCGATTCAGACCATATTAGACATGTGTGTTGTGGATCATGAGAGAAGTCGTTGCACAAAATTTCTGCCAAATCGGATGAGAATTGCGCCCTTTAGAGACTCAAGAAGTCAAGATCTCAGATCGGTTTATATGGCAGCTATATCAGGTTATTTATCGATTTACGACATACTTCGCACAGTTATTGGAAGTCATAAGAAAACACCTCATGCAAAATTTCAGACAAATCGGATGAGAATTGCGCGCTCTATTGTTGGAAGTGATACCAAAACACCACGTGCAAATTTTCATTCAAATCGGATGAGAATTGCGCCCTCTAGAGGCTCAAGAAGTCAAGACCCAAGATCGGTTTATATGGCAGCTATATCAAAACATGGACCGATTTAAACCATACTTAAGGCAATTGTTGGAAGTAATACCAAAACACCACGTGCAAAATTTCAATCAAATCGGACGAGAATTGCGCGCTCTATTGGCTCAAGAAGTCAAGATCTAAGATCCGTTTATATGACCGCCATACCAGATTATGAACCGATTTGAATCGTACATGGCACAGTTGTTGGAAGTGATACCAAAACACCACGTGCAAAATTTCATTCAAATCGAACGAGAATTGCGCCCTCTAGAGGCTCAAGAAGTCAAGACTCCAGATCGGTTTATATAGCAGCTATATCAAAACATGGACCAATTTAAACCATACATAAGGCAGTTGTTGGAAGTAATACCAAAACACTACGTGCAAAATTTCAATCAAATCGGACGAGAATTGCGCCTTCCAGAGGCTCACGAAGTCAAGACCCCAGATCAGTTATATGGCAGCTATATCAAAACATGGACCGAATCAAACCATACTTAGCGCACTTGTTGGAAGTGATACCAACACACAGCGTGAAAAATTTTAGTTAAATCGGACGAGAATTGCGCCCTATGGAGGCTCAAGAAGTCAAGACCCAAGATCGGTTTATATGGCACCCATATCAAAACATGGACCAATTTAAACCATACTTAAGGCAGTTGTTGGAAGTAATACCAAAACACTACGTGCAAAATTTCAATCAAATCGGACGAGAATTGCGCCCTCCAGAAGCTCACGAAGTCAAGACCCAAGATCGGAGTATATGGCAGCTATATCAAAACATGGACCGATTCAAACCATACTCAGTGCACTTGCTGGAAGTGATACCAACACACCACGTGCAATATTTTAGTCAAATCGGACGAGAATTACGCCCTCTAGAGGCTCAAGAAGTCAAGACCCCAGATCGGTTTATATGGCAGCTAAATCAAAACATGGACTGATTTGGCCCATTTACAATACCAACCGACCTACACTATTAAAAAACATTTGTGCAAAATTTCAAGCGGCTAGCTTTAGTCCTTCGACAGTTAGGGTGCTTTTAACAGACAGACGGACGGACATGGCTAGATCGACTTAAAATGACATGACGATCAAGAATATATATATTGGGTTGCCCAAAAAGTAATTGCGGATTTTTTAAAAGAAAGTAAATGCATTTTTAATAAAACTTAGAATGAACTTTAATCAAATATACTTATTTTACACTTTTTTCTAAAGCAAGCTAAAAATAACAGCTGATAACTGACAGAAGAAAGAATGCAATTACAGAGTCACAAGCTGTGAAAAAATTTGTCAACGCCAACTATATGAAAAATCCGCAATTACTTTTTGGGCAACCCAATACTTTATGGGGTCTCAGACGCATATTTCGAGGTGTTACAAACAGAATGGCGAAATTAGTATGCCCCCATCCTATGGTGGAGGGTATAATAAAATTGCAAACTTGAGCCAACTTTGTAGTGTGTACATTTCTATCAAATCTAATAATTCTGCTCCTCGGCCTGAATCCGAGGATACTTACGCCTTACGTCTCAGTAGTTTTGTGGACTGCTATGGAGAAAAAGTGCAACACAAGGACCATACAATAGGTTCAGTGAATATGAGCTGTCTTGGCATAGGCGGAGCGATGAGGACCACGCCCACTAGGGCACTGGAGACTATTCTAGATATCCGAGCCATTGACATACAGATTAAGTGTGAGGCAGCCACTGCGGCTATGAGACTTAAGGCGATGGGGGAATGGATTGAGGATAGGAGCAGCTCATACTATCGCGGTATAATCGAGGCGACGTTAGGAAACCTGGAAGGAAGGGAAGAGGTTTCCGATCGAATAACTGAGATGAACCTTGAAGTCGAGTGCGAGGCACTGCTGCCATCGGCACATTCTTGGATTGACGGAACCCTAGTATTGCCATCTGGAAGATCATGTTACACGGATGGATCAAAGCTAGAGGACAGAATGGGCCTAGGGGTATACATTGAGAACCCAGGGACTGAGATCTGTTTTAGACTGCCTGACCATAATACGGTCCTGCAGGCTGAGATCCGGTCGATCACGGAATGCGTGAAGTGGTGTGGTGTGTCTTGCAGTGTAAGAAGGAGTTTAATGCCTTCTCTGAGGATGGCAAAATCCGCATCGTTTGGGTGCCAGGCCATAACGGAGCAAGGGGATATGAAAGGGCAGACGATTTAGCGGTGAAGGCCAGAGGACGGCCGTCAATAATCTTGGTTAACCCGAAGCCTTTCGGGTTGACGCAGTCCGAGTTAAGGGAGTGAACGACAAATGCGCATGCAACATTGTGAAAAATCCTATGGGGGGATCCAGATCTTGAGAAGACGAGGATATTACTGAAAGGAAGTAAGGAGGAGGTCAGTATAGCTATTGGTATTGGACGTCGAGTGTAACATCTTTACCGACACTAAAATTGCCATAAGGGCAATAACAACCAGGACGGTAAGGTCACGAACGGTCTTGCAGTGTAAAAAGGAGATTAACGCCTTCTCTGAGGATGTCAAAATCCACATCGTTTGGGTGCCGGGTCATAACGGAGTAAGGGGAAATGAAAGGGCAGACGATTTGGCGGTGAAGGCCAGAGGACTGCCGTCAATAAACTTGGTTGACCCGAAGCCTTTCGGGTCGACGCAGTCCGAGTTAAGGTAGTGGGCGACGAATGCGCATGCAACATTGTGGAGCAGCGAAACGGTCGGTAGGACGGCGAAAATCCTATGGGGGGGATCCAGATCGTGAGAAGACGAGGCTATTACTGAAAGGAGACAAGAAGGAGGTCAGTATAGCTATTGGTATCCTAAGGGGACACATAGGACTACGAGCTCACTTATGTAAAATCGGTGCGGCAAGTGATAGCATGTGTAAGGCATGCGGGGAAGATGATGAGACGTTGGAGCATTTCCTTTGTCATTGCCCGGCTTTCGCGTCCAACAGATACCGGCACTTAGGAGGAGACACAATACCAGACATGAACCAACTTAGGGAAGTGGTATTGAAAACAATTAAGGATTTTGTAAATAGTTTCTAAAGCGCACAACAAACCGATCACTGGCTTAGGTGTATGTCCATAGTGCGGATTAATATCTGCACCCTCTTTTCAACCTAACCTAACCTAGTGAGTGTCTATGATGCTCGATATGACAAGGCGAGTTGTTGATGCCTTTAAATAATCAATGGCCACCCTGTTTCCGCGGCAATCGGTTTTTTAAACCGAAAAGAGCTACTCACCCGCAGGTGCATGACGAGGATCGCCATCTGTGTAGAAGCGTAGCTGGGTCCACCGGCTGCAGACAGTGGAATGCTTCATACGGAGTAGCTGAAACGGCTGCCGCAGACAAACAGTGGTATCGAGCAGAGAGTCTCAGTGAGAAGGCGGCACCGGGTAAAAACTGAGTGCCTATGATGATGAAGGCGAGTTTTTGACGCCTTTAAATAACCAATGGCCACCCTGTTTCCGCGACAATCGGTCTTTTAAACCGAAAGGGGCTTACTCACCTACAGGTGCATGAAGAGGATCACCACCTTCACATATAAATTTGGCTACAACAACAACGCTTAACTTAAAATTATGGATAAGTAAGTAAGCTGAAACGGCTGCCGCAGACAAACAGTGGGATCGAGCAGAGAGTCTCAGTGAGAAGGAGGCACCGGCTCTTGCATAAAAACTGAGTGCCCATAATGCTTAAGGCGAGTTATTGACGCCTTTAAATAACCAAGGGTCACCCTGTTTCCGCGGTAATCGATCCTTTGGACCGGAACGAGCTTACTCACCTACGTTTTGTGTGTTGATTTTCTATGACTTACCATGATCTTATGTACCCATTGCATGTGATAGCGCAATTGTCCAAAACCTCCATAGTGTCTATCACATATTTCACATACCACGATATTTGCTTTGGCTTCCATTTCAGATTTCGTAGTATCGCTAGACGATGGCCCTTCAACAATGTTTGAAAGCACAGGAGCTGCTCGCAACTGGGCACTGATTGCTGGTTGCATGTTTTTGCTTTCGTTATCCTTGTTCTTTTTGTTATACTCCATAGCTATTCCCACCAGGTTAAGTCTGGGTCTAAAACTAGAAATTTTTGCCGGGGCTTCCCAATCATTGGGAGGTGCCAAATTGGTTTCAAGTTTGAAAGATCCAGCACACCGAACTTTGTGGTGCAAAATTTTTCCCCTGTCCCTAGTTTCAAAACAACAATTGGAACATTGGTGTACTTGCAAAGGCTTAATCTCGTTAAGCGAAATTTTCCTATTATGAGCCACAAGCATATGGGAAGTAATTTCTGCATTTTTTCTAGTCCCAAAGGTGCACAAACTACATTTGTACCAGAAACCTTTTACATGGGGTGTATCAAGGTGCTTGGCCATTACAAGACCAGATTCTGTATGGAAATTGCAAACTTGGCAACTCTTGGTGTTCTTGGTGAAAGAATTATTTGTATGCACGATATTGTATTCATTTCGCAAATATTCCTCAACTAGTTCAATTCCCATGTGCGTAAAGAATTTACCCAGGGGACTTTCGAAATACTTAACCTCGTCGTCTTTATCGCTTGTTGCAGAGTTGGAAGGTGCTGCCAATTCCGAAAACCATTTTGAATATGGCAACATTTCGTTTAGACCTTTGTTTGGGCTGGTTTCATCTGCCAAGTTTTCTTGGGATAAAGCAAATTGGGTTTCCAATGCTTTTAGGACATCCTTTATTTGGACTGCTGGAGGTTTCTCATAAATGAATGGGACTGCAAATGAAGGTTCTTCTCTAATGAACATATCGTCTGTTAGGCCACTGAAAATATTTGACTTAACTTCAAAGGCCGAGAAAGACCCATTCAAAACGTTTGTGGAGGCTGAAAGTGGCACATCTGTAGAAGCTATTGGATTTGGCAAGACATCGTACAGACTCGATGTACAAATCTGGCCTATTGTATTGTTATTCGCAACTGTACTCCGAGATGGAGCTGGAGTAGTAGCAAAATATGTAGGAATATTGGTAGATGTCACTCTTTTGGAATGTTTTTGTGTGGCGCCATTTTTTACATCTGCCTTATTGGTTGTTGGCCCTTCAGATAAAGAATTTTTAATGCTCATCTTCGCTCGTGCCGATGTCAGAGTGCTGCGTTTGCGTTTGCCTCCAAATTTCTCCTGCAAAGCAACAGCTGATGTATTTGGAATAACCGTGAAAATATTACCAAATGTTTCACTCTCTACATCATCATCGGAATCAATGTCAATAACATCTTCAGGACCTTGATCGGTGGCAGCCATATTCATTCGGTTTTGCTTTATTTAAGAAATACGGTCCGTAGTTGCCGTCAGTTCTAGGAAAGCTGCAAGAGTGAAAGAGAAGATATCTTATATAGTTGCAAGAACAGTAAGGGATGGGGGGATCTATGGGTTGCCCAAAAAGTAATTGCGGATTTTTCATATAGTCGGCGTTGACAAATTTTTTCAACGGCTTGTGACTCTGTAATTGCTTTCTTTCTTCTGTCAGTTATCAGCTGTTACTTTTAGCTTGCTTTGGAAAAAAAAGTGTAAAAAAAAGTATATTTGATTAAAGTTCATTCTAAGTTTTATTAAAAATGCATTTACTTTCTTTTAAAAAATCCGCAATTACTTTTTGGGCAACCAATATTTGTGAATACCTAAAGTTTTTCAGAAGAATAGGTAATAATGGCAGTGTGACCCGTTTAAGCAATTTTTGTTCACATTAGCGACAGACCATAGCATCTATCAATGCAAGATCCCAAACTGTGCGTTCGCTTCAGAGATTCATGGGCGGTAAGACGTCTGGCCAGGTACTGAATTCGAAATGGATTTCAGATACGTACCCAAATGCCTTTAATTTAATTACCATATTTTCATTTTCGGCCTGCATGTCGGCCATATGCCACTCTCAAATGCCTCTTATTTGAACCCCTTATTGTTACTTTTGATCTTCATGCTGGTTTTGGGCGATGAGGCTCACTCCTAGGCCGCAAAATTGGGTGGCTTTCTTCTGAGCCGCACATTGGATGGTAAATATGTATTTCGTGTATAGGGGGCGTTTTGAGATTGGGGCCGCCCCAAGACACTTGGCGCTGTAAATGGATATCGGATTCCAAACCTAAATTTGTTTGCAAATTCGTATTTTTGGGTCAACAACGGTACAAAAAATTGCTTAAATAGCTTGACGCATCTCCTTGACATGACGTTTTTAAAAACTAGGGCAAGGGTGAGGGACCGCCCCTGCCATTCAAGTGGAAAAAACTGAAGAAACCTTTTTCAAAGTGGGGTCCATTCTACAGTATCTGTTAAAATTGAGTCATAATTGTGAACCATATTGAGTCATAAATGTGGACAAAAAAAGACGTATACCTATATCCAAATCTGGACCGATTTGGGCCAAACTGAAGAAGAATGTAGAAGAGCCCAATACAAATCACTGTCCCAAATTTCGACATTGGGCAATAAATGCGCTTTTTATTCGCCCAAAGCCTTAAATCGAGAGATCGGTCTATATGACAGCTATATTTAAATCTGGACCGATCTGAGCCAAATTGAAGAAGGGCCCAACACAACTCAATGTCCCAAATTTCGGTGACATCGGACAATAAATGGGCTTTTTATTGGCCAAAACCTTAAATCGAGAGATCGGTCTATATGGCAGCTATATCCAAATCTGGACTGATCTGAGCCAAATTGACGAAGGATGTCGAAGGGCTTAACTTAACTCACTATCCCAAATTTGGGCGACATGGGACAATAAATGCGTATTTTATGGGCCCAAAACCTCAAATGGAAAGATCGGTCCATATAGCAGCTATATCCAAATCTGGACCTATCTGAGCCAAATTGAAGAAGAATGTCGAAGAGCCTAACACAACTCACTGTCCCAAATTTCGGCGACATCGGGCAATAAATGCGCCTTTTATTCGCCCAAAACCTAAAATCGACGGATCGGTTTATAAGACAGCTATTTCCAAATCTGGACCGATCTGGGCCAAATAGAAGAAGAATGTCGAAGAGCCTAACACAACTCACTGTCCCAAATTTCAGGAATATCGGATAATAAATGTGGCTTTTATGGGTCTAAGAACCTAAATCGGAGGATCGATCTATATGGCAGCTACATCCAAATCTGGACCGATCTGGCCCAAATTAAAAAAGGATTTGGAAGGGCCTAAACCAACTCACTGTCCCAAATTTCAGTAGAATCGGACAATAAATGCGCTTTTTATGGGCCCAAAACCTTAAATCGAGAGGTCGGTCTATATGGCAGCTATATCCAAATTTCGACCGATCCATGCCATATTGTAGAAGTATGTCAAGGGGCTTAACTTAACTCACTGTCCCAAAATTTCGGCCACATCGGACAATAAATGCGCCTTTTATGCCGCAAGACCAAAATTCAAAAAGTTTTATGTCGGCTGATCATTTTACGCTACCTTCTCATGGCGAAACAATTAAAGGTGGTCTCATTTGTACAACATCCACAAATCTTGTCATCAAGCTGATCAACGTTTTGCCAACACACCCAAAGACATTTGTGTGTGTATGTGTATGTATACGTGTGCGTACATGAGCCTAGAATATCCGAGAAAGAATATAACAAGAAAGAGAATGCAAACAAAAATTTGTCATCTTAATACCGTTAAACCTGGCCGGCTGTTAAAAGCTTTTCGCGTGAGACCTTATTAAATCCGTCTTGCTACCTTCTGTTAAAGCCTCAATAGAATGAAGAGCGAACATTATGAGCGCGTTGAGCTTTGTTTTTTAAGCGTCGCTTTTCAAAAAATAAACTCTGCTTTCTCTTTGTTCTTATCTTCTTTCTCTAATATTCTATGTTCATGTACGCACACTTTTGCACACGAAAGGCAAATTTCTTTGTGTGTGTTGGCAATACGTCGATCAGATAGATGACGAGATGGCGATTTTACCATGTGGTTTTTATGTTGCTATATAAATGAGACAATTTTTAAATAATTTTGCCATGGCGACGTCCCTCAACGCGCCCATTATGTTAAAGCCAAAACAGAAAGAGCGCGTTGAGCTTTGTGTTTGGACGTTGCCTTGAAATATGCAACTCTGCAACCAAGTTCCACAAAAGTAACGCGCAAAATTTAAACAATTTTTAACTTTGACGCCTAAAAACTCTTTACGAATGTCCACATAGAATGACTCTCGATTTTAGTCGTCAAAGTTGAAAATTCTTTAACTTTTGCGTGTTGCTTTTATGGCACTTGTTTGCAGAGTTGCATTTTTCAACGCAATCCTGAAAAGCAAAGTTCAATGCGCTCATTATGTTTTCGCCTTTAAGGCCTAGAGCATGGTGGAATTAAGAAGGTTAAGTCACTTGTCCAACAACAACCATACAATCCTGTCGGGATGGTAGCGCAAATTCCCACTAGGCTGTCCACTTTCTGAACACATTTTTAAACGACTCTCTAGTTTTTATTTCCATTATCATGTGTAGCAGCCTCAACATCAACAGATTTATGTTTATAAACGTGTAAATTATAAATTCAAACAATTAGAATGTGAAAAAGGAACAGAATTTGGAAAAATTCTAAAAACCAAACCAGGATCCTCTATAGAAAGTAAGGTCACTAGCGAAAACATAAAGTGGATAGGACCCATGAACATCATTAAGGATGTCAAATCTGCCGATTGAAAATGTCATCAAATAATAGAACACGTAAACAAGGAATGAATGTAAGAACAGAACAGGTTGACATCCTCAAAGCGAAGTACTAAAAAAAATTAAAAAAAAAAATTGTATGTCGGCTGATCGCTTTGCCTAACCTTTTCCAGTGAATTCTGTGGCAATACCATGGTGAAACAATTAAAGGTGGTCTCATTTGTACAACCACCACAAATCATATGGTGCTATCCACCATCTTGCCATCCAGATGTTATTTCAACCAAAGGAACGAGCACTCGTGTGTATACGTGTACAGGTAAAATGAGAGAAAGAAAATCACAAACAACTAGAACGTGCAAAAAAACGGTGTGGTTTTGCTGCTTACATTCCCACGGAAGTAACATCTTAATACCGCCAAACAGCCCGGCTGTTTTCAGCTGTTCGCGCGAGATCACCTTTATCAATCCACCTTGTGACAATACAAAGACTTTCGGCAACTATTACAATTTGTAGGACAAATATTCATTGCGTGCGAACGACCCATAACAAAGACTAAAGCATCATCAGCTGACTGCGAACAAACACTAGTGGTGAGTTTCTGCCAACTCTGAAGAGTATGTTGAGTTCATAACCAACTGTTTTTGACGTTTTCTCCTACACCAACATCTAGAACTACAGCAAATGCAACTCTGTTGCGAATGAAGACAACGAAAAGTAAATGCCAAACTTTTTCGCAAACTGAAGAAAAATAAACAAGCCCAAAAACGTGTTGTGTGAATTTTTCCGGTATTTTGTTTTTATGGAGTACTTTTGTGGATTCTACCGTGTGTTTGTTCTGTTAAACTATGTCTAAGCGTAATATCGCCTATATTAAGCCACAAGATCCATCCTTTTTAGCAAAATTGAAGCAAGAAATAGGATACAAAGAGGGCCCAAGTGTCGAAACCAAAGTAGGTGGTGGTGATTTATTGTTTGTGTTCGTTTATATAGCTGATGATCATGTTGCAATACATGAGGTGATTTAAAGAGCTTTAAAACTGGTGCTAATAGTTGAACATATTTTTCAATAATAGCGACAAAAAATAGAAGATTTGGATGATAACTTCTCCGACAGTGAAGAGCCGGAACGCGAAGACGAAAAACCCCTGGTGGTGGTGCTAAAATCCGGTGATCTTACCGAAGAGGAAGCCAAGGCCGAAGAAAAACGCTTGGCCAAAGGTAATTGAAAATTGTAAACAAAGAAATCAGCATCCATCCTAGAACTACACTACAAATTGCAATTAGAAGAGATGCGCCCCATCCAAACAAGATACGCCATTAAAGCACACGCCATTCGTATTGCTCCGATGTGCGCGATTTAGACCAAAAGATAAGGTGTACTCTATTCCACCCGTCCGTCCGTTCACAGTGTGTCTGTCCGTCCGTGGCTTTCTTTGTGCTTGTTTTGTGTTGCTATTCGTTTTGTTTTGTGGCGAAGAGTGTGAGTGCGAGTGTGTTCTGTCAGTTAGCTGTCATTTTGGGTTTAGTTGAGTCAGAGTCGAGCGTTGTGTCTGTCGCTAGTTATTTTTTGATTTCGTCGTTTCCACGCTCCTCTTTTTCTACAAAATTTTTCCAACAAAAAATATTTTTTGCAAAACAGCAAAAATTTACTTGTGACCGCATAGTGGCTGAGTGCATGTAAAAACCTAAACGAGAAGCAAAATAGCAAGTGAAAAGTGAAAAAAAACTGTTTTCCCCATTGAAAAACCATACAACATTTCTAAAAATCGTCTAACGACGGTGTGAAAAATTTGTTAAAAATCACACACACGCACACTCACAAATCTCAAAAAGGTATGGAAAAATCACTGGACTAGGGAAAATAAAGCCTTGTGCCTTCTTTTCCATATGAAAACATAAATCTGAACGGTGTTTCTGTGTTTTTTGTGCATAATCTTTGGCTTCTCGAGAATTTTTAGCTCTAAATGCAGTTTTTTTAAGTCCTTAAGAAAAAGAATTTCATAACCTCAAATTTTGTTGCTTGACAAAAAAAAAAATGCCTTCAAAAGCGGATAGACTCCTGGCCATCCATCGGAACTGTGTACTTAGAGTGAGGGACTTTTGCTGGGAGGCACGTTAGTTCTTCCGAATGTGGACATTGACCATTTCCAGAATTGCTAGGAACTTTTTTGCCAGCGGAGCAGCACCCTCAATTAATCTGCATGAACGAGTGAAAAAATGAAGTCGATTCTATGTGACACTCATGCACACTCACACAGTCATTCGGCCAGCCAGCCAGCCAGCCAACCAACCAACCAACTGGGGCTCCGCTAAAGCAAATGCGATGATAAAAGTGAACATTAAAACGGAATGGGCCAACAACAACCAAAACGGCGGCGGAGGCAACAGCAAACAGCAGCAGCTGTCGTCAGACGATGCTAAGACAGCCCGCGCAATAAACCAACCAACCAACCATCCATTCAACGAAACAACCGACAGTAGGTTAGAGACACGGCTACAACAACACCAACAGCCAGAAGAGCTGGGAGCAACAACAACAACAACAATAATTGCAGGCTATCAGCAGGGAGACGCAAGGAAAGAGTACATTCGGACGGACAGACTTGCAGAGTTAACGACAGAAAAAGGGCAAATCTATTCCAAAAAAAAAAACAAGACCCATCCATTGGGTCGTTGGTCTAGCGCCTTTTTGGGGGAATCATTTCTTGTTGCTCCTCTGCTAATTTTTGATGTTGTTGACACCAATATCGATGACGGTTGCTTCTAAAACACAATATTGGAAATGGATAAATTGACGAAAAGTCAGCTCCAACGACGACCATAGATTAGATAGCAGTTGCTTAGCAGGCAATTTGGACACACGGACGGACGTAGGAAAAAGCTGAACAGCAAACAGTATTTGTCCAACGAACAAATGTTGAAAAGCAAATCAAAAATAAAAGAATGCCCAAAGAAGAATAAAGACACAAAAGCAAAGACAAAAAGCAACCATCGACGAATGGGGAAGCAAAGGAAAGGACGACAATGCATGATGTAAAGCGTAAAGCATGATAAATTATCGAATGAAAAACAATAGGTATGAGAACAAAATGGATGGTTGGATGGATGGATGGTCGGTCGGTCGGTCTCACATCCAATAACTGCGTGTTCTGTATTTCGCTTTTACAACAACAACAACAACCACAATAGCAGTTGAGCCAGCTGCTGCTTCTTCCTGTTTCACAGCGACCCCCATCTGACCACGTTCTCGGGGGGCTGGCTAGCGGGGTCTGTCGCTTACAAATAATCATGCGGAGGACATGAACTGTAGCACTTTCATGAGGCGGTGAGATTTTTGTATGTGGGGGCTTTACAGAAAAACGTAACGCATTACACCGCCAACGCCAACGAATCCTCCGCATCTCATCCTCAGCTCATGCATAGGGTCAGCAATTTTGTTGTTGCTGCTCTTTGATGATGATACCATTTTCCCCTTAATCCGGGTATGAGTTGACACAAGTAGGAAACTACTGCCACCTTTCCACAGAACACTCCTCATTTATTTGCACAAAAAAAAACCTTTTTGAAAATATGTTTTATCTATAACAAAAATTTGTATGCCAATTACTTGAAACTTGGAAATAGACCAGCCATCAATGTTGTTCTCTTTACCAGGAATTCGGAATGACACTAATATTTATAGTGTCATGCGATGCATTGTTTTTTTGGAATCTGTAGTTACTTTTGTAGTTTTCGTATAAACTCCCCATATACCACATGTAGTGCAAAATATCATAACTCCTAAGATATGAAGCCTGCTATCACTTTTAATCAATCAATGTGAAAAATTTTAATTTGTCAGAAAATTAAGGAGAAATAATCATCCAATTTGAAATTGAGATTTCCTCATGCAGAAAATCCATCTGCAGATTATGGTATGACTGTACCACATAGGATGCCGCCGCCTATAGCGACAGTGCAAAATCATTTCTAGTAAAGGAATGTATATCCAATCCATAAAAACGTGTCTATTGGATAACCGTTTAGTTTATTTCCGACTTATACGAATATTGAAGGCCACCAGATTTCATGGGATTGCCTGTCTGTCTATGGAGGTTGGAATCCTGGTGAGAACATAAAAGTCAGACAATTCGTTAATTGCATGCATAAGAGTTCTCTTTTTTGAGAAAATCTGACTTACCCTTGACAATAAAAAAAAAAATAAATGTACAAGGTAGCATTTGTTGAAAGTAATCGCACAATTTCTTAAAAAAGGGGCACATTTCATGGTCGCTGACACGAAGCGTCATCAATTCAGACGACAACACAAGATAACGTTGAACTGTGATCTATGTGTTGTTTATCCTTATCACACAGGTTACGGATAGTTCAACGATCTGTAGGAAGTAGCTGCAACTGAAGTCACGGACCATCAGCGGTATCGCGCGGAGAATCTCATTGAGATTGGCCAAAATGCTTGTTGTTGTTGTAGCAGTGTGTTACACACTGAGGCGGCAGCCCTTGCCGATGAAAAACTCCATCGGGTCAATCCGGTACGTATAACCGGCTGCCATGGGATTGTTGTTGTTGTTGTTGTAGCAGTGTGTTGTACACCGAGACGGCAGCCCTTGCCGATGGAGGATTCCATCGGGTCAATCCGGTACGTATAACCGGCTGCCATGGGATTGGGATTGTTGTTGTTGTAGTAGTATGTTATACACCGAGGCGGCAGACTTTGCCGATGAAGAATTTCATCGGGTCAATCCGGTACGTACAACCAGCTGTCATGGGATATGATGACAAGGCGAGTTATTGGCGACTTTATATAAACAAGACGCTCCTGCGGCAATCGATTCTATGGACTGCAAGGTGCTTGCTCACCTCTAGAATCTTGATGAGGATCGCTACCTCCACCTTCACAAGTAAATATGTGGCTAGCAAACAACAACCACATGCAAATTGCAATTTTTGCCCATGAACATTCCACTTCTCACATATCAATGAGTGCAGTCAGATTCAAGTTTAAGCTTAATGATAAGGGGCCTCCCTTTTATAGCCGAGTGCGAACGGCGTGCCGCAGTGCGACACCTCTTTGGAGAGAAGTTTTACATGGCATAGTACCTCACAAATGTTGCCAGCATTAGGAGGGGAAAACCACTTCTGAAATTTTTTTTGTGATGGTCTCGCCAGGATTCAAACTCAGGCGTTCAGCGTCATAGGCGGACATGCTGACCTCTGCGCTACGGTGGCCTCCAAGTAATGGAATGTACACAACAACCACCACCAACCAACCACATCTAAATCTGGGCCGATTTCTATGAAATTCACCAGTAATATTGGGGGTCATAAGAAAATCCTTCCTGCAAAATTTCGACAGAATCAGATAACAAATGATCACTTTTTTTTGCAATTTTTCTCAAAATCGGACGAACAAATATATGAAGGCTATATCCAAATCTGAACCGATTTCGAGCCAACTCCTCAGATACTGTGGCAGGCGTCGAGGAAAGCGTTTTGCAAAATGTCGGCAAGATGGATCAATAAATGCGCTTGCTGTGACTCTAGAATTTAAAATCGGGCGATATATATATGAGAGCTATATCTAAATCTGAAGCGATTTCCATGAAATTCGCCAGTAATATTGAGAGTCAAGAGAAAATCCCTTCTGCCGAATTTCGGGAGCTATATATAAATCTGAACCGATTTTGACCAAACTCGACGTATATTGTGGTAGTCATCAAGGAAACCGTTGTGCAATATTTTGGCAAGATTGGTCAATAAACTGATCAATTAGTCAATAAATGTGCTTGCTACTACAACTACCAATCCCATGGCAGCCGGTTGTATGTACCGGATTGACCCGATGAATTCCTTCATCGGCAAGGGCTGCCGCCTCAGTGTACCACACACTGCTACTAAAGGGTGATTTTTTTGAGGTTAGGATTTTCATGCATTAGTATTTGACAGATCACGTGGGATTTCAGACATGGTGTCAAAGAGAAAGATGCTCAGTATGCTTTGACATTTCATCATGAATAGACTTACTAACGAGCAACGCTTGCAAATCATTGAATTTTATTACCAAAATCAGTGTTCGGTTCGAAATGTGTTCAAATTGGAATGGCTACGTAAATAAGCAAAATTGCCGCATTTGGAGTGAAGAGCAACCAGAAGCCGTTCAAGAACTGCCCATGCATCCCGAAAAATGCACTGTTTGGTGTGGTTTGTACGCTGGTGGAATCATTGGACCGTATTTTTTCAAAGATGCTGTTGGACGCAACGTTACGGTGAATGAACACATTTCGAACCGAACACTGATTTTGGTAATAAAATTCAATGATTTGCAAGCGTTGCTCGTTAGTAAGTCTATTCATGATGAAATGTCAAAGCATACTGAGCATCTTTCTCTTTGACACCATGTCTGAAATCCCACGTGATCTGTCAAATACTAATGCATGAAAATCCTAACCTCAAAAAAATCACCCTTTACAACAACATAAATGTGCTTGCAGTGGCTCTAGGAGTGAAAATCGGGCGATATATACATATGAGAGCTATATCTAAATCTGAACCGACTACCATGAAGTTCACCAGTAATGTCGACAGTCGAAAAAATCCTTCCTGCCAAATTTCGTGAGAATCGGTTAACAAATTACCATTTTATTGCATTATTACTAAAAATCGGACGAACATATATATGGGAGCTATATCTAGATCTGAACCGATTTTTTTCCAATTTCAATAGGCTTCGTCTCATGCCTGTACCAAATTTGAAGACGAAAACTGCGACCTGTACTGCACTTTTTATAACTTTGTAAAAGAATAAAATATTTCGTAGATCAATAAAACGGCAAAAAGAAGTTCCCAAAAAGGTTTCGACATACCCTGAAATGTGGTCACGAACACGTACATTATATACAAACCTAGCTACTGTATTCATCACCCGTTTCAGGTTTGGAAGATTATAGTCAAACGTTCCTGACGTTATCTTCAAGCCATATAAAAGTTGAAGCATTAACAGAGCGTGAGCAAATCTGATTTTCACCCACGAAGGGAAATAAATCCCTGCCGAATACAACCGACGCAAAATACCATAAAAACGAGAATGGAGAGAGTCAATATGACAACCGAAATTAAGGTCTTCATTAATTACTATCCCCAAACATTTAATCCTGTCAACAATGTTTACTCTAAGATTCCCCACAAAAATATCAAATCCAGGCTGGGTCTGGGATCCAAACTGTAATGCCTTAGTTTTTGAAGGGTTGATAGAAAGCGAGTTAAGACTAGACCATAACAAGATTCGTCCTTTAGAAGCATTAATATTCGTCTCCAAAATATTGCTAAAACCACGATCCACACTAAAAAGAAGATATATATCGTCTGCAAAAAGAAAGGTCTTACACAAGTTAGGCCCAAGGTATTCAGAAAAATCATTAATTTAGAGTATAAACAGGAGAGGTCCTAAAACCGATCCCTGCGGCACACCAGAAGGGAGGGGAAAAATGCTAAATCGAGCTCCATTAAAATCAACAAATTGTGATCTACCACATATACGACATAACGAGCCTAGAAAAGTTAATGTTATCCCTTAATTTCTCAAGCATAGTACCAAAGCAAATAGAATTTAATGCCTAGGTCAAGTCAAGAGACAAAAGGACACAATCTTTTCCATTATTCAACCCATTCCGTATTGACTCAGTAAGATGAAGCAGCACGTAGATTTCGTGCTGTGACCTGATCGAAACGCATATTGAAAATCAACAATTTTATGCCCAGCTCCCAACATTATCTATTGAGCCTTTACAAGGCGCAATAAACATTCGATTTGAATGGACGTGGCATTTTTTTATAACTTCCAATAGTGATGACAAATACAGTCTATATCCTATTTATTTCATAAAACCATTCAAATGCGATCCATGGTGGAGGGTATATAAGTTTTGGACTAACCGAGCTCTACTCGCTTTTTCTGGTTATTGTTTCAAATGAAGGAAATGTGCGGAGGCAATCAAAATTTCGGAATCCAGTCATTCTTACTCCAATACTTGCCACGATGCATTGCTTTCTCACACCACTTTGGGGAGAAGTTTTTTCAAAGCTGCCACACCACTACCAACCGTATTGATCCGATGGAATCTTTCATCAGCAAGGGCTGCCGCCTCGGTGTACAACACAATGCTACAACAACAACCAAATGGTACATGACTGCTTCTTCCGGTCTATGCGACCAATAGCCGCGGTTACATTATGGCCATTGGTTATTTAAAGGCGCCAATATTTCACCTTGTCGTATCAAGCATTCAAAACAGTTTCGGAATACAGTGTGTTTTCCAAAGACGGACAGAATGCGAAAAAATGTTATAACTATATTAAATTTTAAGTGACCCGAATTTCATATTCGCTACGCCCTTGCGTAGCGAATGCTTTTGGTTAATATTCCAAAATCGACAATTCTGCTTATTTACGTACCCATTGAGCCAAAAACGAGCTTCGTCCCTCAATGGAAGAAGCGCGCGATGAACTTTCTTAACAGAGCACGCCTTTTGATAGCAATATTCAATAATTTGCAAGTTTTGTTCGTTTGTAAGACGATTCATGGTTAAATTATAGACCAAACTAAAGACGTTTCACAGTGAAACAAATCACGAAACGTGTGTGAGCTTTTAAACCAGTGTTTTCAAAAAGATAATAGCTAAAAGAATCACCCTATTTGCTGCGGCCGTTTGCAGCGGAATGTGTAGTATTCTATTTTGTGACATAACCCCAAAGTGTGCACTAAAGGCCAAAACAGAATGAGCGCGTTGAGGAGCGTCGTATTGAAAAATGCAACTCTGCACACAAATGCGAAAAAATCAGCACGCAAAATTTAAACAGTTTTTAATTTTAACAATTACAACAACGCCATCTACATGTGGCAGCACTGAATGACGCCCACTTTCAAGCGTCAAAGTCGAAAATGTTTTCACTTTACCGCCATGGCGAAACAATTAAAGGTGGTCTCATTTGTACAACAACCACAAATCATATAAAGCTGATCGTGGTTTTGTCACACACAAAGAAATTTTCGTGTGGATTCGTGTGTGTATACATACGTGTGCGTACATGAGCAGAGAATATGGGAGAACGGAGATAACAACAAAGAGAAAGCAAACAAAAATTTAACATTTTAATACTTCAAACTTGGACGGCTGTTTACAGCTGTTCACGTGAGACCACCTTGCATGATTGTTGCATTTCTGTAACGTGACACTCAAAAACAAAGATCAATCCCATGGCAGCCGGTTGTATGTACCGGATTGACCCGATGAATTCCTTCATCGGCAAGGGCTGCCGCCTCAGTGTACCACACACTGCTACTACAACAACAACAACAAAGATCAGCGCTCATTCTGTTCACTGTACTTTTTGGTACCAAATAGTACTTTGTGGTACCAAAAAGTCCAAGTACCTGGGGAGCCGGACCAGCCCCAAAACCCATTAAAATAGATTTATTTGACGATTATGAAAATATGGGACTCACATGAAAGGTATTTGGGAGAAGATTACGAATATGGTCAGGAAGTAGGAATAGGTTTTATAATTTATTGATAACGGACTGGGGCGGACCCTCCACCATTACCCCAAAAACACCACCCAAAATCAAAAGTGGACCGATAAGCACAATATTGGTATCAAATGAAAAGTATGCGGGAGTAGATAACGAATCTGGCATACAAAATCATGTCGAAGTATAGGGAGTCACCCCACCCCCACAAAAAACGCCAAAAATGGGCACATTAGCCAATCACGGATACATGGGACTCGGTTTGTTTGTTCTGTATAGATGGAAAAACGGCAGAACCGATTCTCTCGAATTTTTCGCATATTGTGTAGGTTGGTCTGGAAGGAAACATCGGCTATATAATTTTTCGGTATCGGAAGGGGGACGGACCCTCCGCCTTATGCCAAAAACACAACCTAAAATCAAAAGTGGTCCGATGGGCACAACTGAAAGGTATTGAAGACCAGAAAACGAATATGGTATTAAATTTTGGGTCCAAGTACCCAGCGGGCAAGACAGCAACACTTAATTTTTACTAAAAAAATTTTGCCATCGTAACGCAGAGGTTAGCATGTCCGCCTATGACGCTGAACGCTTGGGTTCGTATCCTGGCGAGAACATAAGAAACAATTTTCAGCAGTGGTTATCCCCTGCCAATGCTGTAAGGTACATTTGTAAGGTACTATGCCATGTAAAAGCTTCTCTCCAAAAGAGGTGTCGTACTGCGGCATGCCGTTCGAACTCGGCAATAAAAAGGAGGCCCCTTATCGTTTAGCTTAAACTTTAGTTGGACAGCACTCAGTGATATGCGAAAAGTTTAACCCTGCTCCTTAATGGAATGTTCATGGGCGAATATTAAATTTTTTTATAATTAATGATTGTTTTGGGAGATTGAACATTGTTTTTAAATCATTTGCTTTTGTCAGGTTGCTAGAAGTTTTCTCAAAATTTAATCTAAGCTTATTCTATTATTATATTTGTGAGTGTTACTATGTTAGTCTCTCAATTTTCATTGCAGAAGCCGCTGAAGCTCCAGCCGATTTAAATCAACCCATCGTTTTTCGTAAACGACACAAACCATCAGAGGCTTCCGAAGCTGCTCTAAAAACTTCATCATCATCATCATCAAACTCGAATAAAGCAGCCAAGTCGAATAAGGAGGATAAACGTAAAAAGGCAGACATCAAAAATACTGCAAAATTATCCTTTAACGCCGACGAAGAAGACGAGGAGGACGAGTAGAAAGAAATAGGAGCCAGAGTTCAGCAAACAGTTGTCACAAAAAATCGATCAATAAATTGGGAAGTTTTCACGTAACAATCATCATATTTGGAATTGGAGTTCGAGTAGGGGATATTTACAGACATACATATTTATAAATGTTGAACAGGTATGTATGTATGTATACCCAGTATATATGTATGTTTGTCCATACGTATAAAATCACTTTTAGGTTTTCACATATATAGAGAGAGAAGATACAAACGTATGTATGTATATGTACTTGCCTAGGTGTATGTATGTATCACATTAGTGTTCTTATATACTAGCATTTGGTGTACATAAGTATGCATGTTTGTATGTGTGTGCGAATGGCTAGGTACGTATGTATGCATTTATATCATGTCATTCTTATACATACTAAATGACTTTTGAGTAGTTCGTGGTCTTATATACTAAATTTTTTTTTTTTTTTTCATTTTAATGCTGAACTAATTTTAATGTTACAGTCAGCATATTATTTTGAAATTTGTTTTTCATTGCATTCAAAAGCACCTACAATTTTAAGTAATTCTACAAATGTGTGTATGGAATGAAATCGATATGGAGAACCGATTAAATTTAGTTGAAGTTGTTCATGTAAATATGTTTATAGTTCACAGAGGCTACCGTAGCTCAAAGGTTAGAGTGTCTACTGACAATGACACTGAAGAGTTGGAATCCTGGCGAGAACACCAGAAAAAATGTCAATGGGGTTTATCCCCTCCTATCTTGTTTAAACCGTTGAGTGGAGCGTACGTTTTGTTGTTTAGCTTCGCAAAAATATTCTAAATGCTAATTTTGCGTATGAACATTCCACTAAGGAACAGGGCAAACTTCTGACATATCAATGAGTGCATTCCGATTCAAGTTTAAGCTCATTGATAAGAGGCCTCCTTTTTATAGCCGAGTCCGAACGGCGTGCCGCAGTGCAACACCTCTTTGGAGAGAAGTTTTACATGGCATAGCATGGCCGGTAGCATGTTGTCTGCTACTGGGACCTCGACTGGTGGAGCGGCTGCGTCAGGCTCCAACTAGACGACAAACCGCTAATATGCAGCGGCTTTTGACGAAGACATCTGACGGGAGTCTTGATCTTCCCATGCCTATAATTTGCCTAGGCCATCGGCCTTCTCTGGCCAACCAATACGTTCTTTGGGATTTTTTAATAATAAAAGGCGAATCGCTCTCAGATTTATCGAGAGGCTTGATGCGAATGATCCTAAAACTCTTACTGATAAGGAGAGAGACTGCCTTAATTGGGCTCAGGGATTCGCTGTGCAGGCTACTCTAATGATTACACGTCTATATTCGGAAACGGCACCGCAGTCAGCTAAAAGGCTGCGGTTACCTGGAGGGCATTCCATATGGGAACCTTTGCTAATGTCGCTGAGGACAGCTTGGTGATGGTAGTTGTCAACAAGAAGAACATGGCTGCATACCTAGGAACAATTGGAATGGGATAGCCAATGGACTGTCATCTGTATACTCCGATATCCTTGCGGAATTGCCTGGGTCTCCTCCATCGGGGCCGATACAAAATAATTGCTTTCGGACATCAACACACTAAAAACAGATTGGCCTTCTCGACCAATGGCACACGCGTGGATGCCAAGGATTCCCTCAAATCCTGAATCCATATTTGGCAGACTTAGGAACAGTAATCCCAATCTCTCAACCACCGACTGGAAAATTGGTAGAATGGATAAGGCTGATAAGGAGGATAAGGATAAGGCATGGAGGGAGCAAAAAGGTATTACGGATTTGTAATTCGACACGGGATAACTATGAGCACCACACAGGCTGGAACTTTGAGCTCCGATCTGTGTGGAGTTCATTGTAGTAATCACGACAATCTTAGCTGCGAGCAACCGGGCGCGTCCACAGGTTGCGGATAGTGCAATGCCTCATACGGAGTAGCTGCAATTGCAGTCACGGAAAACCATCGGTATGAAGCGGAGAGTCTCAGTGAGAGGCCGGGCGACACCGGCTTAGATACTGGGTACCTAAGATGCTCGATATGGCAAGGCGAGTTATTGGCGCATTTAAATAGCCAATGGCCATTATTTTCCCGGGGCGATCGGTCCTTCGGGCCTGAACGAGCTAGACAAGGATCGCCACCTCCACATATAGAAATTTGGCTACAACAACAACGGATTTCTAAAAGCTTTAAATTAAGGCTGGTACTATCTATGTTCACTTGATTACTTTTTTTAGATAATAGATTTTGAAACAAAATCTATTCTTTATCATTCAGAAGGATGAATGTCAGTAGGGCATTCCCCCATAGCTTTTGAGACAATATTAATAAAATTAATGTTATCTTTCAGATTTCTGTAGTATTTCAAAAAAAAATCGCGGAAAACATGTGTTTTCAACTGTAGTACCGTAGCAGCAGCCATTACAGAGAAACTTTCACAAAGGTGGAACCGCAAATACAAATAAATTTGAGCTAAACGATAAAGACCATGCTTTTTATCGACATAATCAAAGGGTATGCTGTATTTTTTACACTTGTTAGTGCGAATACTCACTCTTAGTACTGCCCTACAATAAAAAACACTGATCGTAAGGAAAAAAAGACATTAACGACGAAGAGTCGCTTGCATTTGGAGAGGGATAACAAATTATGCTCATGTTCTCCATAGGATTCGAACCTGGGTGTTCATCAGTACTAGGCTATAAGAAGAAAGGAATTATGCCATTGGAAGCATTTAGCTGGCCAGGATCAGTCCGCCCATGGGTTGGAGTCTTGACAGGAACATCAGAAAAATGTTCGTTATTCTGGCGTTATTTGTGAGGTACTATGCAATGAATCGGACAGCACTCGTTGATATGTAAGAATCATGACCCTTGTTTCTTAATTCAATGTTCGTCGGCATATTTGGAATTTTCCAAGTCAGGGATGCAAGAATCCGAATACAACAATCAACAACATAGAGAGATTTCATTTAAATGAATATGGGTGATAAAAATACGAACGAAAGGGCAGAACCATACACGAGCGAGCTTGTATCCAAATTAGAGATTGATTAAATGGATTCCGATTATATATAAGATAATTTATTATACATACCAGGTATTCAAATTATTTGTTTAAATGAAAGCGAATTTCACGTGGAGCAATGGAAATGGAATAAACTATCCAATATTCGAAAAACACATATATCAATGTGTTTCCAAGTTTCATACAAACTAAGAAAATAAATTTAAAATGCGCCAAAGCAAGTTTGACACAAACCTTCTACAGAATTTTAATTCACAATAAGCCTCATATTGTGAGCTAATATCACATTCTAATCAGTGGCAGCGTAAAAACGTGACGTTGTGACGCAACGATTAGGTGTAAAATTAATCTGATTGAATAACCAGGGACCGAATTATTGCATGCGTGAATGGGAAAAATCCTTCGAAATTTCTCTATTGTGAATTATGTATCTCTTTGTTGAACGGAAATTTTTTGAAATTTAAGAACGCAAATGTCTAAATCGAATATTATTTATAAAAACTTGGACATAAAAATGTATATGCAAGTGGTATACCACCTATTAAATACGAGATGAAATTTCATTCGATACGAAATCGCACTCATCAGGTATGCGGCAATTCGGCCCCAGGTTCAGGAAGATTCATTGTAATGGTACTAAAAACTTCCTTTATGAGTCGAAAGAGTACTTTATAACATTTTGACGACGCTCCTCAACGCCTTTATGAACAAAAATCTAGTTTTGTAATTTCAAACTACTACCGACTTGATGTATCACGTAAAATTCCATACAAATAGTGTTAAACTTCAACTATTGTGAATGGAATAAATTGGAAATCCATTATTCTCAATAATTGGAGTAGACTACACAATTTTCAAGTTTACACCAGGGTACTCTTTTCAGCTCTTAACGCGGAATGCTGTGAAGCTACATATAAAAAAAAAAACATACTTATAGGGTTGTACTCTATTTGGATTTTCACGTGAGCAATTCTGCATCTAAAAAATTTAAATTTAAAATGTGTGAGAAATTAAAATGTTTTTTTTTAGGCTCATGGTACTATGTTCGTTTTTCACCGGTTAAAACACATGTTTTTCACGGCTACTTTTTGAAACACCAAAAAAATCTCAATGATGACATATTGCTTCTGTGAACATTTTTTCATCAGTAATGAGGCAATGTCCTACTGAATGAAATCAACAAGTTATTTTGCTTTAAAGTCTATTATCTAAAAAAATGTAGGATTTTTCGATTTGAATGCGAACAGTTACTGCAAGTTTTTCACCATTTTTATAGTGAATTTTAACATTTTCAATGCGTTGTAAAAGCGTGTATCGTTCCATTTTTAATAAGGGCGTAGTTCCTGCTTCAAGAGAGACGGGTGCCAAAAAGTCGGGTGATTCAAAATATCACCTCTTGTTGGAAAGAACTTTATCTCCACTTTATGAAAATGGAAAGAAATGATAATGCTTTGATGGGCAAAGTTTACGAAAAATTAAAAAATGTTGCAAGTTATTTACGAAAAAGAAATCATTGAAAATGATGTCATTTTTAAACCGACCGAAGGTATTTAACGTAAAAGTTAACAATAATTAAAAGGAATAATACAATTTATGTACAATAGGTACGTAAGATCTTACATCAATTTAAGGCGAGTAGTCTTTACGGTCATAGGGCCCAAAATCCCGTTTGGTGGCTGTAACCGACCAATAATTGGACACTAAGACCTCAAACGGCTACAAATTTGGGTAACTTGAAATTGTAGAACGATTATTCTTAATTTTTTTTGGAAAAATATTTAATATATAAAGAATGCTTATGTTTTTGTTTCAGACTATGCCTGTTACTTATGTAGGTTTTAAACTGGTTTTATAGATTTTTATCACCCACCTACAAATATTGTTCTACGACATTTACCAGCGTTATTGTACATTTCTGTGAAAAAAGCTAACTCTTCCCTCGTAACCCCCGTGGCTCTATATTGATATATACGTACTATGTACATATTTCTTATATTTTTACCCAAATCTGTTTTATAACATTTTCATCGACTGCTGCTGCTTTGTTGTCAATATTTTTTTTTCTTCTTCAACTGTTTTATCCAATTCCCCTTTGGCTTGCTATTCGCGCCGTAGACCGCTGTTTTAGTAAAACATCGGGGCCATTTCAAAAATTGAATTTCAAACATAATGGCAACACTTGTAAAAACCAAAGTTGCGGGGAATTTTCATGCATTGTTTTACAGTTTGCTTTCCCATTTTTAATACATTTTTTTGCGGGAAATTTCCTTAATTTAAAACCATCTTCACGGTTTTTTTTACCCAAAGTGCTAAGTCTTCCATCTTATGCTGTAGTTTTACATGAAGTCGAAAAAGCGGCATTGAATCATTTTGGGTATGTGTGTGTGTGTGTGTGTATTTTTCGTTTTCGTTAAACATTTTATTGGTTTTGTTTTGTTTCACCTATTCGTAGCAATTTTGTGCATGGAATGAATGTGTGGTGTATTAAGCATTGTGTGCGGTGCATGCCATTTGAAAGAGAACTTACATGTTTGACTATAAATTGAGTGAATATGTTGTTAAACAACAGACAAAAATTGTTGAATATTTTCCACTTAAATTTCTAGTGACATTTCATGTTCACTGAGATGTGGCTCTCAAACATTACGTTTTTTGTCGTTTTTAAGAGAGACATGTGTGGCTCTTTTTGCTGGGCAAATTCACTCTCTCTGTGTGTGCCTCTTAATTAAAAAAAAATAATCAACCCTCTGTGGTGAATGTAGTAGAGATTGTTTTCTGGCAGACACCATTGATGCAGTGTTGCTACCACATATGTACAGTTTTGTATCCAAGAGATAAGATTCGGTAAATTCGTATGTACGGCATTAACCCTTCCCTTACAATAATTTAATTCATGCTTAGTAAGTTATTTACTAAAACTGTTACTTAAAACTGTTAAAAAAAAGTATTTAATATACGTATGTACTATACGGATCTAGACTTCTACTATTTTTTATGTTAGAACTTCCGACTTTAAGATACTTTCCGCAGGGTTACCTAGCTTAAGGTTAATGTTCCGTTTTTTGTAATATCCAATTGTTTTACTAATAGGGAGATTTCATTTTCTTTAACAATTTAACGAGATTGTTCCAATTTTAACGGATTTTTATTTGCGTTTTTACATCCAAAAACTAAAAAATTTATTTAAAACTATTTTCCAAGCTATTCAAAAAAAAGGTTCAAGTTTATTGAACGTTTATTGAAGGTAAAAGTCAACCTGCATTCCCCCTATTTCAGTTTCTGAGACAAAATTGTCGACCGCTAAGACATGACAAAATTTTCTATGAGTTTTTCTCTCTTGTTTGTAAATTGGGAGAACCCCGTAGCGTAGAGGTTAGTATGTCCGCCTACTACGCTGAACGTCTGGCTTTGAATCCTCGTAAATGTTCATGAGCATATTTGCAGTTTATAAGTAGTATATTGTGTATATGTTAGTAATGGGTTTCTTATATTAAAATTAAATTTTGACAAAAAGCGGATTCGTTAGCTTATGAACAAATAAAACGCTCTTCCTGCTAAATGTTTATATTTTAACGGTGATCAACAATAGCGCTCGTCTAGAGAAATCAACACAACAAAAAAATAAGCAAATTTATTTATTTATTTGTAAATATTTCTTTATATATCTCGGAGTTGTCATTTGTTATTTTTTATTATTTTATTATCATTTTTTTTATTATCATTCAATAAATATGTTGCATTATTCCTCTTTTAGTATTGTCATTCCGATTGAATGATGACACGTTTTCTATTTTATACGCTCATTAATAAGCAAAATTTTTCTCAATTAAAAATAAGCGTGAAAATCTGCTTAGGGGTTAAACAAAACAACGCTAATTCTAAATTGTGCAAATATCCATCAAATTAAAATTTTCGGCAATAGACGGCAACTCTGTCCGTGGTTAATTTCATGAAATGAAACAACCAGCTATCCAAATACAACACTTGTGGCCACACAAAAGTACTAATAGGAAGATACGCAAGATACTCTCGCTCGCATACTCTCATTCGCTGGCACCAACAGAGATTGGATGGCGTTCGCCGTCGCTCTTTGCTCTTCAATAATTCAATAATTTGGCAACCTTTAGTTGTTTGTTGGTTCTTGAGAGTATTGTGTGTTGTTTTGATATCGCGGAATCTTGTCTCTGTTCAGTGCTGTTGTTGTTGTATGTGTGTGTGTATGTCGGTTACCGTTAGCCGGTCAAAACTTTGTTGTAATTAGTTTGCTGTTACGCCTCCCCCGAAACCATCAAACGCTTCCAACGCATATTGTCATCATAATAATCGTGTTGCCACCACCTTGCTTCAACTTTCGGCGATGATGACTGCCCCACTCCAGGACCAACAGAGCTATTGAGGTGGTTCACATCATTCCTGATTCCAGCCTTAAGACAATTGCAGCAAAAAGCCAATGTTTTTGCTGTTGCTGCAAGTGCTCATGGTATGCACACCATTCATCTCCCTAACACACATTGAGACCACGTTGATTTTTGGTTTGGATTAGTTGTTGTTGTAGGGCTAGCAGCAGAAGCTGAAGCTGCAGAAATTGAAACTCATACTCGATATGATTTCTTCCCCACCGTCATCCATGGCAAAGCCTTCCGTTCTTCTGCTTCTTCTTGTTCTTTTGTACTACTCCAATCTACACTGTTTCGGACTTATTCGCTATAGCGAGACCAACAAACTACTAAATTCGTTTTGTTGTTCAGTGTGTGTGTGTGTGTATGTGTGTGCTTTTTAGCTTCTCCTCAGCGTTAGTCGTGTATTTTTTGTCGTCGCTTGCCTAACAGAGTTCGTCTGTCCGCCAGTCTGTCGGGCCCTGTTGTGAGGTCGGTCCGTCTGGCTGTCACTTCCACCATTGAATCGTCAGAATGTCAGTTCAAGCACGCTTGTTGTTCAAAAAGTCGTCCGGTGTGTGTGTATGTAGATATGTTTATAAAATTTTATATATTCACTTTGCCGCTAACTTACAAACTGACGACTGACTAGTGAGTGTTGTTATATACTCCAATGCCATAAAGCAGACATACATACTTACATATATAAATACATACGCATTTAGTTAATATATATATATATTAATAGAGATAACTTTCACATGTACATAACGGGGATTAAACCATGAAAAGGGATAAAAGTTATTAATCTTCCATACTTTTCTTTGACATCCTTTATTTGGGGCACGCACAAAAATCACCTGCCAATTTCTTGTACTTGTAGTATTTATTTAGTTAGAAATCTCCGCCAAAAATGTCTTGAGTTTACAAATTAAAAAGCTGCTTTCTGGCGACCGGTATTGTAAATCCATATGACCTGTCACCTAATCCATATAAAATTCCATACATATGTTTTGGAAATACAGTGACATGTAATTTACATATGCGAGGTGAAATGCAGAAACTTATGTTGTCGGCCTCGGTAGCGATCTCCGAATACCAGTTCAAGGGACAGTCGTTATTTTAAAATAATTCTGTCTTAACTATCGTTTCCAGGTGTAGAAGTTGCAAAAACTATTACGATTTGAATCATACTTAGCACAGTTCTTGAAAGTCATAACAAAAAACGTCATGCAAAATTTCAGCCAAATCGGATAATAATTGTGCCCTCTAGTGGCTCAAAAAGTCAATACCCCAGATCGGTATATATGGCAGCTATGCCGGGATATAGACAGATTTAAACCATACTTAGCACGTCAGTTGAAAGTCATAACAAAACACCTCATTCTAAATTTCAGCCAATTGGATGAGAATTGCGCCCTCTAGTGGCTCAATAAGTCAAGACCCCAGATAGGTTTATATGACAGCTATATCACAACGTGGACCGATATAGCCCATTTACAATCCCCACCGACCTACACAAATAAGGGGCTTAGACGAATATTTCGAGGAGTTACAAACAGAATGACGAAATTAGTATACGCCCATCCTATGGTGGAGGGTATAAAAGTAAATAATTTGGTTTGTCAAGTATAAATTTTCAAACACATGTAATTTACATATGCGATCAATGAGTTCTGTCCGATTCAAGTTTTAGAATTAATGATAAGCATCCTCCTTTTTTATATAGCCGAGTCCGAACGGCGCACAGTTTTGGCTCTTCATAGATTCGTTGGACAAAAATAGTTAGAGTTAACATAGAGCTCTAAAATTTTTCACAGATATATGTTTGAGTGTAATATAGAAAAAAGTGAAGTATGGACCAAATTGGTCTATATCCTGATATAGCTATCGTATAAACCGATCTCCCGATTTGACTCTTGAGCTCGTGGAGGTCGCAATTTCTATCCGATTTGGCTGAAATTTTGCATGATGATCTCTGTTACGAGGCTCAACAACTACCACATGTATGGCCTAATTGTTCTATAACCTGATAAAACTCCCATATAAACCGATCTAGTAATTTAATTTTTTAGCCTCCAGAGAGAGGGTACAATTATTATCTTATTTGGCTAAAATTTTGCACAATGACTTCTGCTAAGACTCACTTAGACAATTTTGAGTCCATTGTGATATCACTGTAGCGACAGACCAAGGCTTCCGGCGGGAATCGAACTCACGAGCCCTGCACTGGTAATCCAAGCACGCTACCAAATCGGCTACCGGGTCTCCCCAAATGTAACGATACTAACCATATATATGTTCATGTCTGTGACCACCTTTCGCTTCTTTGGGAAGAAGTTTTTACATGACAGCCATACCACTTTCTCAAATGCCACAAATGTCGTCAGCATTAGGGAAAAAAATATTTCTCAGATGTTCTTGCCAAGATTCAAACCCAGGCGTACGGCCTCACTGCCGAATATACTAACCTCTGCGTCACACTTATGGTTTTTAATTCAATTAGGGTCATAAAATACATAGCCCTCATTGAACTTCTTCAGCCTCTTTTTTTGCCCTAAAATACAATTTTAGTAAAATTTTTACTTGTTTTATTTAGGTCTAGGTTTCATTAAACTGATTTGTATAGATGTGAAGTTCAGTTACCTTTGTATTTGTCGTTAAGGATATGAACTTTTGTACTTACATATATATATATAATATTTTAAACAAATTTCCTCTTGATGTCTTTGCAGTTTTACTAAAATTGATCGCTGAACATAGAACAGACTTGTCGTCATATACCCAGGCAAGATAACTTGCAACATAATACAATAATATGACTGAAGTTGATGTTTCCATACCGGAAGGTACAACTTTGTCGGCCAATATACAAAATTCCGAAGCAGCATCATCAGCGGTGGCCGGGCATCAGAATGGAAATTCCAATAGCAACAACAACACATCCAAAATCAGTAACAGCAGTAAAGATGAAAGCATGGAGGTAGATGGTGCTGATACCGAAGAAGACGATTCACAAATAACATCATCCACCGAAACAGGTGGGGGTGGTGGTGGTGGTGGTGGGGAGCCAGGTGCAGGTGGCGACGCCAGAGATCGCGATGAGAACAGCAACAGTAAAACAGACAAACCTCTAAAAACAGCGGGCAATATGCACGAAGATTCCTCAAACGCCTGCGAAAGTATATCACAGAACTGTGATAGTGTAAATAGCTCTGAGGGAAAGCCCCCATCAAATCATACTCGGGATTCGGACAACGATGATACAAACACCAACGACAGTCATGTGGTATCCAAGTCGCATCAAGAGGATAATGAGGAGGGAGCTATTAGTGGGGACGGTTCAACGAATCACGTCGACGAAGCTTCCAATGACAATTCAAACCATACAAATCCTGATCCTTTGGCTGTGCCAAAATCAAAGAATAATCAAAATGGTACTGCCTCGGCGGAGGAAAAACAGTCAGACGGTGTGGTAGATTTGGGCGATGATTCCGACATTGAAATGTCGGAAGCGCCGAATGAAAACGCCGCTCATACCACCACTACGGCTAAAGCTAGTACGCAAGATCGAGACTCTGATGGTGCGGTGGTAATAGGTTCCGATTCTGAGAATGAAAATGAAAGTGTGGGTGCAAAACCTGCTAACGTATCCATGCCGACTCCACCTCCAACCAATCCAGTTTCTGTTCCTTCAAAACCACCCCAAGTTGTAGAGGACGATGACGACGATGATGATTGTGTGGTTATAGAGGATGATAGTCCGGCACCAAATGATCTCTCGAAGCGTAAAATCGATGCAGCAGGCGGTCAGGAAGATTTATCACAGCCCCCAAGCAAGCGTCAACGTAATAGTCTGCCTCCTACACAAGGCCAGTTGAGTATTAAAGATGCCCGAACTTTGATGCCTCCAGTCCCAGATACAACAATTAAAAATGCTATTGTATATCCTGTAAATATAACACCCGCCTCGCCAGTGCCCGGGCCTCCTAAACTAGTGCCCGTAGGTTCGCCAATTACTGCATCTGCTGCTGCGGCTTCGTCCTTAGCTGGTTTGCCGGGCATGAACACCACTACTAACCCAAATTGTTTGCCCGGTCTAACAGACGATATGTTTGTTCTCGAAGCACCTTCATTTATTGTTCCATACATCTATGAAAAACCTCCTTCGGATCAAATTAAGGATGTTGTCAAATCGCTGGAAACCAAATTTGCCTTTACAAAAGAGGATTTGGCAGTGGTGGATAAGACGGATGAATTCGACATGATGACCGAACAAAATAAAGAAGATCGTGAGGAGAAGCCTCCCAAAAAGAAGAAAAGGGGTGCCCCAGAAAATGACGATTCATGGTCCGAGGAGGAGGCCGATTCAGACGACGACGACGATGATTCCGAATCAGGAATGCGTACAAAAGTTCTCATAAAGGAGGCTTCCGACGACATTTCGGCCTTAAAAGGAGCTATTAAACCTGCATCAGCGGTTGCAGCACCTGGCAATGCAGCAGTGACTGCTAAACCTGGCCAAGAGAATTACTTCGAAAGCCCTCTGGGAAAATTTTTCATGGACATAGGCGTTGGTTTAGTCCAGGAATATGTACAAAATGATTTAATACGCCTGCAGAAACGAAAAATGCGGAAAAGTTTGGGACGCAATACGGCTGAGTTTGAGCAAGCCATTGCCGCTCTCACAGCCAATATGGAAGCTTCAAAGAAAAAGAACACACCCTTCAAATTCAATATGAAACGCTGTGAATTTTGCAACTTTAAATCAGAATCTGCTCTTGCCATGGCGAATCACTATGAAACTCCTCATATGAACGGACAATTGTATAAATGCAATTTCTGCATCTTCGAAATACGAAATGCTACCGAAATCGTTTACCATATGGAAGCAGTGCACAACATCAAGGCACGTCTCATCAAGCCTTTGCCTTATCACCAATGCCCCAATTGTGGCTTCGAAGATAATGGCAAGGCCAAATTGGCACGCCATCAACCGGTGTGTGCTAAAAAATTCCGACCTGAAATCAACTTGGCTCCACCCAATGATTGGGAAGCTCCAGCCAAAATTCCCCGCATCAAACCCCGTCATGGCTTGGTAGGAACTGCTACAGCCTATCAGGCTATGGCAGCTCAGGCCGCTGCACAAAAGGCAGCTTTGGCTTCTATCCAACAGCAGCAGCAGGCTAGAAATCTGCAGGCAGCTGCATTGGCCGCACAAAATGCCGCCAACAAAATGAGAACACGGGCACCACCCATTCCTATTGGCAATAAAAATGTGCAACAACAAGTGCCCGGTCCAATGATACGAGCGACGAATCAAGTTAGAAATCCTGCAGCTACAAATGTTGTTCTGCCCAATAATTATCAGTTGGGTGTTGGCGGACAAATTCTACCCGGCAATGCGGCAACCAAAAAGTTAACGACAGGACAACCTAGTATCTCGATAACACCGCTACCTCGGCAAGCAGCAGCGCCCGGTGCTGCAGTTGGACAAGCGCCATCGACCAGTAAAGTACCACCACCTGGTATGAAGCCGGGTCAAAATCCTGCCGGAGGCAAAGCTCAATTTGTCATATGTGAGATTTGTGATGGTTATATCAAGGATTTGGAGCAACTGCGCAACCACATGCAATGGATGCACAAAGTCAAGGTAACTATAAATTGATTTAAAAAAAAATTAATAGGAGTGAGTTACCAACATCAAATCAAATACCCGTGCTCTTCTAACTGGGGTGAAGATTTTGCCCCCCAGCCGGCCTTTCCTACCATGGCCAACCGTTGAAACTAGGGAATTTCATTCAACATCAGAACACGCACATAGTTTCATCGCCATAGGAACAGAAGCAGGAAGCCTTATAGATCCTTAATTTCTAGCAGCCATATCGCTTTTAAAAGCCTTATAATGTTCACAATTCCTAAGTTCACACAAGTAAAATCCCACTGATTGCCCTTGCTGGACATGCAATTTGGGAGAACAGCTCGTATGATTTAGATAGTCGCGCCACGATATAATCTGCTAATATAAGAGGTTAGGAAAGAGGGCAGTCCTTTATAGACTCACTTAGACAATTTTAAGTCCATTGTGATGCCACAGTAGCGACAGACCTAAGCTTCTGGCGGGAATCGAACCCTCGACCCCTGCCCTGGTAATTAATATGTCCAAATCTTCATTTTGAAGAATACTTGAGCTATGTCAGATTTAGGAAAGCTCAGATCGTGCTGGATATTATCAGCTTATATATGGACAGAGGAGTATGTGAGCCGGGGTAAAAATTCAAATTTGCCCATGAACATTCCATTAAGGAACAGGGACAAACATTTGCTATATCAATGAGTGCTGTCCGATTCAAGTTTAAGCTTATTGATAAGGGACCTTTTTTTATAGCCGAGCCCGAACGGCGTGCCGCAATGCGACACCTCTTTGGGGAGAAGTTTTTACATGGCTGCTACAGCATTTTTTCAAATGGTACAGTACCTCACAAATGTCGCCAGCATTAGGGGGGGATAACCACCGCTGAAAATTTATTCTGATGTCGCACCCAGGCGTTCAGCGTCATTGTAGCAATAATAACAAGTAAAAAGGCATTAAGTTCGGCCGGGCCGAACTTTGGATACCCACCACCTCGGGATATGTAAATCCCATTTCGTCAAAATTGTATAACTTAACCACCCAAATTCGGCACGGACATTGAGTGGTCTAATATATATGTTACTATTCAATTTTGTAGAACAAAATATTGGTCTCTTTGGCAGATATATCCAATTATAAACCGATCTGAACCATATTAAGATCGGATATCGTGAGGCTCAGAAAAACTCACTGTCTCAAACTACAGCGAAATCGGTTAAAAAATAAAGCTTTTATGGGCGACAGATAGGTCTATATGACAGCTGTGTCTAAATATAGTCCGATCTGTACCGTATTTTTGTCGGATGTTGGGAGGCTTAAAACTGCGGACTATTCCAAATTTCAGCGAAATCGGATAAAAAATAAAGCTTTTATGGCCTTCAGACCCTCTATCGAGAGATCGGTCTAAATGGTAGCTATATTTAAATATAGTCCGATCTGAACCATATTTGAGTCAGTTGTCGGGAGGCTTAAAATAACCCACTGTTGCAAATTTCAGCGAAATCGGGTAATAAATAAAGCTACAACGGGCTTCAGACCCTTTATCGGCAGATCGGTCTATATGGCAGCTATATCTAAATATAGTCCGATCTGAACCATATTTAGATCAGATGTCGGGAGGCTTAAAATAACCCAGCGAAATCGGGTAATAAATAAAGCCTTTATGGATTTCAGACCCTCTATCGGGAGATCGGTCTATATGGTAGCTTTAACTAAATATAGTCCGATCTGAACCATATTGGGGTCAGTTGTCGGGAATCCTTAAACTGCTCACGGTTTCAAATTTCAGCAAAATCGGATAAAAAATAAAGTTTTATGGGCATTAGACCCTTTATCGGAAAATCGGTCTATATAGCAGCTATATCCAAATATGGACCGATTTGGCTAGTTTAAGAACTTAACCAGCGTGCATTAAAAAGACACATCTTTGCCAAATTTCAGCTCAATATCTCAATTTTTGAAGGCTCTAGAGTGATCAGAACAGACGGACGGACAGACACACGGACATCGTTAAATCGTCTTAGAATTTTACGACGATCCGAAATATATATACTTTGTAGGGTCGGAAATTAATGTTTCGATGTGTTGCAAACTTCTCACATACCAATGAGTGCTGTCTGATTGAAGTTCAAGGGATATGGGGCCTCCTTTTTATAGCCGAGTTCGAACGGCGTGTCGCTATGCGACACCTCTTTGAGGAGAAGTTTTTACATGGCATAGTGTCACACAAATGTTGCCAGCATAAGGAGAGAATAGCCACCGCTAAAATTTTTTTTTATGTTCACGCCAAGAATCGAATTCAGGCGTTCAGATATTCTAACGTCTGCGCTATGGTGGCTTCCATATTTGGATATCCCAAATATTTATACCGATCAACCAATATGCACCCCTAAACGGTGCAATTATCTGATTTGGTTGATATTCTGTTGTCACTTTGAATATACATGCAAAGTTTGGTCAATTTTTTCTATAACCCAATATAACTTTCGTATTAACCGATCTCCGGATTTGACTTCTTGAAACCTAAGAGGGCGCAATTATTATCCGATTTGGCTTAAATTTGGTTGAGTTGATGACTACATACATACATGCCAACTTTGGTTTAAATCTAATAACCTAGTTAAGCAACTGCATTGATTTTCCAACCGTTGGTCGCTGAGGTCCATTATAAAATACATGGCTAATTCATGGCTACACTAACCTTAAGCTTGACCTTTAATTTTTTTGCAAAAATCACCGTTCATATATTGGCAATTACTCCAATTAAATTTAAGGAAAACGAAAATATGATGTTTTGCGATAACGTCACATAAAATAAAATTTAAACGGTTTAAACATTTGTTCTGCTATCCACCGTTGATATGAAAGCATAAGAACCGCACCGTTAATGAAAAAAAATGACACTTGGAGTTTCCAGCTCCATAAAATGGAAGTTGTTTTTACATTATAGTAGGCAACCTCAATACGAAGAAATACTACCATTGCATACTCCTCGAAAATTTGGGTGGGGTATATTTATTTTGTCATTCCATTTGCAACACATCGAAATATCCATTTCCGACCCTATAAAGAGTATTTATTGTTAATCGTCGTAAAAATCTACGACGATTTAGCCATGTTCGTCCGTTTATCCATCTGTGTGTTGAAATCACGGGTCACAAAAAATTTGCCCCTGTTCCTTTGCGGAATGTTCGTGGGCAAAATTTGCAGTGTGTTGAAATCACGCTACAGGCTTTAAAAGTGGACACAGATTTTTGTTCCATAGCCAGGTTCGAAGATGGGTTATATTGGACTATATCTTGATATAGCTGCCAAAAAGACCGATTCTCCGATTTAAGGTTTTAGATCCATTTAAGTCACATTTATTATCCGATTTAGCTGAAATTGGACATAATGTTTTGCGTTAGGCTCCTCGACATTCGTAGTGAGTATGGTCAAGATCGAGCTATATTTGGATATAGCTGCCATGTGGAGTCATCTCCCGATTTAAGGTCTCGGGCCCATTAAAGGCGCATTTATTACCCGATTTCGCTGAAATTTGGCACAAAGATCTATGTTAGGCTTTCCGACATTGGTTCCCTATATGGTTAAGATATGTCTATATTTGGATATAGCTGCCATATATACCGATCTCCCGATTTAAGGTCTTGGGCCTATAAAAGGAGCATTCGTTACTCGATGTCGTTGAAATTTTGCACAGTAGGCTGTTAGACCCTTCAACATCCGTGTTCAATAAGACCCCCATGTAGACCGATCTCCCGATCTAAGGTCTTGAGCCCATAAAAGGTACATTTATAATTCGATTTTGCTGAAATTTGGCATAGTGTCCTATGTTAGGCTTTTCAACATCCGTACTCTTTATGGTTCAGATCGGTCTTTATTTGGATATAGTTGCCATATAGACCGATCTCCCGGTTTAGGGTCTTGGGCCCATAAAAGGCGCATTTTTTACCCGATTTCGCTGAAATTTGGTACAAGCACATATGTGAGGCTTTCTGACATCCGCTCCCTATATAGTACAGATCGGTCTATAGTTGGGTATAGCTACCATAAATACCAATCTCCCGATTTTAGTCCTTGTATTAAGCCCTGCTGTGAGCTGTATTAGGCCCTGCGACGTTCACATTCAATACGGCCACCATCGGTCTATATTTGAATATAGCTGCCATGGGACCTTGGGCCCATAAAAGGCGCTCTCATCCGATTTGACAGAAAATTGGCATAGTGACCTATGTAAAGGTTTTGCTTTGTAAATTCTTTGAGAATTTTGTTCCTTATTAATTTATGTTAATTTATATCTGTTAATACTCAGTCGCTTTAATCTTCACATTTATTTTCTTTACTTAGATACACCCCAAAATGATTTACAATCGACCACCATTGAATTGTCAAAAATGTCAGTTTAGATTCTTTACGGATCAAGGCTTGGAACGTCATTTATTGGGCTCTCATGGTTTGGTGACAAGCTCTATGCAAGAAGCTGCTAACAAAGGCAAAGATGCTGGCAGATGTCCAGTGTGTGGCAGGGTAAGTTATATTCGTTTATTGATATGGCAAACGACAGAACCTTTGTTATATAAACTATAAAATTCCACCTTTCCCCAGATGTATCAATGGAAACTGCTTAACCATGTGTCACGAGATCATCATATGACTTTGAAACCAGCACATTTGTCCTATAAATGCACTGTTTGCACAGCCACCTTTGGTATGTACAAGCAATTCGAGACTCATGTCTACACAGCCCACAGTACAGTGGCCAAAAAGGCTATGGATGGCAAAAAGAATTCTCCAGCATCGAATTCAGCAGCTGGAAGTAGTGGGCGCAATAGTTTATCAGCAGCGAATGACTCACTCTTGAAGCCATTGAAAATAAATGATGAAATCACTATTATACCACAACCTGCATCAAAATCACGCATTTCAAACATGGATACTCATGTTATTGGTAAGACCAATCTCCCTGCCGAAAAATATATCCAAAATCCGATTGATTTAACCCTCTTGTTTACTGTTTTACAGATTAAGTTCTTGTTTAAGAAGATATGGCCGAGAAAATAATGAATAGACCCTCCTTTCGCCAAGTGCAGATGTGCCAGGGTTTCACTTCATGTTAACAGCTTGAGCATTAAGCTTGTTAGCTTAGCATTGGGACGACAGCAAGATATGCTCCAAAAATACAAGAATCACCCTAAAATCTTTTTTTTTTTTTTTTGAATACATTTAATAAAGTTGAAAGTTGATTTTCCATAGTCCATTACTTGGATAAATAGAAGGAAAGGAGACAAACAAAAGAAAAACCGAAAGGCTGCTGTGTAAAATATATATAGAAAAAAAAACAAAAACAAAACATTGAATTTTCCTCGCCAACAATAAGTAAGAATTAACACTTGAGAAAGAAAACAAAACAAAAATCTCATATGCATCCATCCATCCATGAATCCCACTCAAAAAAACATTGTCACCAAAAACTACCCAAATACCTCTCTCCCCGCGTCGTTTAAATTATTTATCGTCCTAGAAAGTCCCATGTATGTATCATTGTTATTGATAAGCTATGGCCAATTCTCCTTGCTCGGAACTTTCGTTTTAGCATAACTTTCCATTTTAATTTAGACCTATTTTAAGCATAAACAAACAACAAACACCGTGAATAATGAATTTCGTTTTCGAAACAAATGCAAAACACAAGTTTTTCTATTTTTGAGGAATACATACACACACACACACACACAAACCCACGTACACGCATACAATATTCAAAACTACGAAAAGAGGAAGCAACTACAACAACATTATTAGAACATAATTACAAAAAACAAAAAAGGAAAAAGCGACAACAAAGTGAAGTTACAAAAACCGCAAGTAGTGTTGTTCGTTGGTATCTGTACATTAGTTAAATACATAATAAGAGTAGCGTACGATAGAGTAACTTAAACAAAAACAGAAAAGCAAATGATGGCAAATAAAGCAACAAAATCATACATACATACATATATTATAGATATTGAAGATAACACAACACAACAAGAAAGATTTGATCAGTGTGCATATGTTAACAAAAAAAAAAGCCTACTACACACACACACAAATAGTAAGAATTCCTCTCTACCTTTGCCTCTCTCCCTACCCGCCCTTCACCACCACTATGACATCTTCTCTGTTGTGCATAATGAAATGATATTCTGTTAATATATGCAGGTGTCCTTTTAAACTTTCAATACCTATTACTAACATTCACTCAAGCCCACATACATACACACACACACACACGTATATATAAATAGTAATTGAATAAGATGCAAAAGCGTATACATATGATCGATAAGGCACTACAATTAAAAATTTAAAATGTGAAGCGAAAATAAACATCTTTAGATTAAAAGATACAAAAATAAAAACAAAACAAAACAAAAGTAAAAGTGAAATAAGAAATTATAAAGTATACATACTAAAGGTAACATTTATAATTATTACATAATTTATATTATTTTTAATTTTCAGTAAAATAAAAATCTTATTATTAATACAACAAATAATATTATTAATAATAATACCTATATAAAATAAATGCAAACAACATTTTAAACATATTCTGTTTGAAATCAAGAGCTTTTATTTCATTAACTTGGGAGAGAGTACACCAATCGCCACTTCAATGAACTGACCGACACCTCCTCGAGAGAGGAAATTCCGAATACTCCAAGTGAGGCCCAATTTCCCGGCGCAGACAGTGTTGTTGTTGTTGTTGTTGTTGTTGATGATGTTGTAGCAGTGTGTTGTTGTAGTAGTTTGTTGTGATCTATCTTTCGTCTGCTTGATACTGTTGAGTGTCAAGAACCAGGAACTTTGCGACTAAGATGGGGTGCGTCCACAGGGATCTGGGTCTAAGTCGAGTGGATCTGGCTGGGCAGTTAAACAAGTGACGTGCATCGTGTGGTCCCTGGTCACAATCGGGACATACATCTTGCATGTCAGTATCAAACCTTGCTCTGTAGGAGTTGAGGCGGCTTTCGCACGGTATCGAGCCAAAAGCCTCAGTAAGAGGCCGCGCTGTACCGGCTCCTGCATAAATACTGAGTGCTCATGATGCTCTATATGACAAGGCGAGTTATTGACGCGTTTAAATTAACAATGGCCACCATGTTCCCGCGGCGATCGGGCAAACTTCTCAGACGTCAACGAGTGCTACCCGATGCAAGTTAAAGCTCAATGATTAGCACATGGGGTGGCAGATCAATATTTCGAGGTGTTATAAACAGAATGGCTGGTTTCAGTATGCCCCAATCCTATGTTGGTGAGTATAGAAAAAAATGTAGTCAATTAAAAAATAAAATTGTTTCAATAATTTTTAATTGAATCTTAAATTATTTTTTATTAAAAATTAAAACAATTTCATTGACAATTTTACATTTTTATAAATGAGTATAACTTTTAATAATTAAAACTAAGGGGTCGAATATGGATTGTCGCGCAAATATAGTTGCGTTGCCAGGAGATTAAACCACGAATTTAAATTTGTACAAACTCAGAAATTTTTCTCGCTACTAAGTACATTGGCAGTTAGCAACTCAACCGAAATTGGGTTGCAATCCATAATCGACCTATAAGAATATAATAACAAGTCATACCTTAAATGTATTCTTTCTACCTTGAAATATTTATCAAAAAATATTTCTATTTTAACAGATCATCGTAAAAATCTAAATCTAATCTAATCTACGATCTAGCCATGTCCGTCTTTCTGTTGAGGATACGCTACAGTCTTTAAAAATAGAGATATTAAGCTGAAACTTTGCACGGATTCTGGTCTATATCGGACTATATCTTAATATAGCCCCCATATAGACGAATCCGCTGATTTAAGGTCTTAGGCCCATAAAAACCACATTTATTATCCGATTTTGCTGAAATTTGGTACAATGAGTTGTGTTCGGCCCTTCGGCATCCTTCTTCAATTTGGACCCAGATCGGTCCAGATTTGGATATAGCTGTCATATGGACCGATCTTCGATGTAAAGTTTTGGGCCTATAAAATGCACATTTATTGTCCGATTTCGCTGAAATTTGAAATAGCGTTTTGAGTTAGACTCCTCGACATTTCTTATCTATCCAGATTTGGATATAGCTGTCATATAAACCGATCTCCCGATTTAAGGTTCAAAGCCCATAAAATTTGAATTTATTAACTAAAACTATATTCAAACGAAATTTAGTTGAAGGGCATAATTTTATTGTACATACCAAACATCTGTCAAACCATCAAAAATTAAAACTTCTAGAAACCAAATGAGGATAATCGAGAGACCGGTTTATATGGGAGCTATATCAGGTTATAGTCTGATTTGGACCGTACTTGCCACAGATGTTGGAAGTCGTAACAAAACAGTGCATGCAAAATGCCAAATCGGACAAAAAGTTGCGGCTTGTATGGCCTCAAGAAGTCAAATCGGGAGATCGGTTTATATGGGTGCTATATCAGGTTATAGACCGATTTGAACCGTACTTGGCACAGTTGTTGGAAGTTATAACAGAACATTATGTGCAAAATTTCAGCTAAATGAGATAAAACGTAGCTGTGCAAAATTTCAAGCGGCTAGCTTTACGTCAACGCGTTCGCGTTACATCTTTTATACCCACCATCATAGGAAGGGGGTATTCTAATCTAGTCATTCCGTTTGTAACATCTCGAAATATTGAGAATATGTATACTTTATGCGACCCCATAAAGTATACATATTCTGGATCGTCTCGACATTCTGAGTCGATCTACCCAAGTCCGTCCATCTGTCGAAATCACGATAGCGGCCGAACGCGTAAAGCTAGCCGCTTGAAATTTTGCTCAGTTACATAGTATTGATATAAGTCGTTGGGGATTGCAAATGCGCCATATCGGCTCAGATATAAATATAGCTCCCATATAAACCGATCTTTAGACTTGATTTCTTAAGCACGTGGAAACCGGAATTTTTGTCCGATTTGGCTGAAATTTTGCCTGTAGGGTTCTGTTATGACTTCCAACTACTGTGCCAAGTACGGTCCAAATCGGTCCATAACCTGATATAGCTCTCATATAAACCGATATCTCAATTTTATTTCTTGAGCTCCTATAGAGCGTTATCCTTTCCGATTTGGCTGAAATTTCGCACAATGACTTCTACTATGGTTTCCAACAACCAAATTAAGTATGCCCCGAATTGGTCCATAACCTGGTATAACTCTAATAGCATACCAATTATTATCCATTATTCTTTGTTTGCTTATAAAGAGATACCGGGCAAAGAACTTGACAAATGCGATCCATGGTGGAGGTTATAAAAGTTTCGGCCCGCCTGAATTTAACACGCTTTTACTTGTTTTTATACCCTTTACCATAGCATGGGGGTATACTAATTTTGTCATTCTGTTTGTAACTCCTCGAAATATTCGTCTAAGATCCCATAAAGTGTATATATTCTTGATCGTCATGTCATTTTAAGTCGAGTCTGTTGAAATCACGCCACAGTCTTTAAAAAGAGAGATATTGAGCTGAAACTTTGCACAGATTCTTTTTTTGTACATAAGCAGGTTAAGTTCGAAGATGGGCTATATATGATATAGCCCCCATATATCAAGATATAGTCCACATATAGCCCCGATCTGGCGATTTAGGGCCTTAGGCCCATAAAAGCCACATTTATTATTCGATTTTGATGAAATTTGGGACAGTGAGTTGTGTTAGGCCCTTCGACATCCGTCGTTAATTTGACCCAGATCGGTCCAGATTTGGTTATAGCTGCCATATAGACCGATTCTTCGTATTAGGGTCTTAGGCCCATAAAAACCACATTTATTATCCGATTTTGATGAAATTTGGGACAGTGAGTTGTGTTAGGCCCTTCGACATCTTTCTTTAATTTGGCCCGATTGGTTCAGAAATTTGAGACAGTGAGTTTAGTTAAGCCCCTCGACATACTTTTGCAATATGGCAAATATCGGTCCAGATTTGGATATAGTTGCCATATAGACCGATCTCCCGATTTAAGGTTTCGGGCCGATAAAAGGCGTATTTATTGTCCGATGTCGCCGAAATTTGGGACTGAGTACAGTTAAGCCCCTTGACATACTTCTGCAATATGGCACAGATTGGTCCATATTTGGATATAGCTGCCATATAAACCGATCTCTCTAACGTTTCGGGCCCATAAAAGGCGCATTTATTGTCCGATCGGTCCAGATTTGAATATAGCTGCCATATAGACCGATCTCTCTATTAGCTTCCATGGGAATACTTGATCTACGATCGCAAGTATTAAGCTGCTAAGGAATCTCGCCAAATCAATGGCTTCTATACAAACGAATGACGGTCTGAAAGCGGAACTTCCAATCTGGTATAGATATTTTTGTCGATTGTTGCTATTGCTTTTTTGGTTCTGCCAACTACTGGCAGTGGAAAAGCAATGTCAAACAGCACAAATACGGAAACATGCCTGTATATAGCCGTTTTTAACGTTCCGCAGAACATAGAATTTGTATGTGGATTCTCTTTAATCTTTTTGTGTTTGTTTTCCTTCGCTTTCTATAAATCTGTAAATTTGCAACGCAAAAAGAAAGTCAGAGGATTACACACACATTTACCCATGGTGCGACGCGTTTCACCAGTACCTGTAATATCAGGCAATATCTGGCCTATCAATTAGATCAAAACACACACATAAATATGAGTCACATATATTTTTTGTTGTTTGTTTTGTTTTTTAGTGTAAAAATTTTAAATAGTGTGCATGATTATTGATCAACAATACTCACACATACACGGCTATAGCTATGGTGTAAAAGTATAATACAAATAAAATATGAATGTATAGCACTGCTAAAACATTCCACGTTTTCGTCTTCTCTGTTATTTTGTTTTTTTTTTTTTTTTTTTAAATTACAATTGTTACCGAATTTGACAGTCTTTTCCTAAACTCTAACTTCTATGTTAATCTAAAATCTTGGAAATTCTTTTAGTTGCCTTCGACCGTATTTATCGAATCTGCTGCCTCATTATGGCCTATGGGAGGCAGGCCCGCCGAAGGAAATAGCGAAGCCACCTTTGACAGATTATTGACTTGATCGGGGTCTATTACTTTGGGCTTTTCATCATCTGTAATATTGGATTTGGTGAGTTGATAGTACGCCGTGTCGCTGTGGGTAATATTGACAATGCTGCCGGTGAGGGGTAGAGATTCCAGCAATTGCGATGGACTGCTAAATGCGCCAATATTGAAGGGGGCAATGCCAGTCAGAACCTGGCCCGAAACGTTGGTCTGAATGGGCAGCGGTATGTTGCCCAAATCGATGAAGCTATTGTTGGTGTGTGCATCGAAGAAGGTTAGGTCGACACGCTCCTGTGACTCAAAACTGGTATCATTTTCTCCCACTTCGGTTAGGATGCCGATTTCATAGACCACAGCCTTAACCACATATCTAAAAAAAACGCAAACGATTAAATGACGAAAACTCTGAAGCTAGAGGGCTAGACAAAGCACTTACAGGTTTTTGGGAGTGTCGTTCAAACTGGCCTTCAATTCTTCTATGGTGTCATTATCAATACCGGAACTGGAGTCCAACACTGGCAATGACCAACAAATAGATCCCAATGTGGCTAAGCAGTACCAAGCTGCAATGGCAATGACGGTCTTCATTATGTCTGGTATAGTCTATCCAACGCCAACGATATTCCTTTGTGTGGGAGAGAGAGACTAACTTCCTTGAGATGAGTCAAGATATCCGTGAATCGTCTCGAAAACCACCAAACCAAGCCAAGAAACGCAATGCTTTAAACTCAATCATATAATGGAACAATCTTTTATAGGATCTGTATTTAACGCCCCATAAAATAACGATATGAGCATATCGCCATGTATGTGTGTGAGTATAGCCCGTCGGCCCGTCCAGCGTGCGGACAATTAACATCACCGCTGTTAATTGCTAATCTTGCTGCGAAATGTGAAAAAGTGCTAGAATTTGATGAAGAGCTGGTTTTTTAGCGGGGGGATTTTTCCACCGAGAGACTAATAACTGAGGGCGGCGACGATGATGGTGCATTAATGATGAGACGCTTGCTGTTTACTTTGCCTAAAGGTGTTAATTAATTGTGCTCGATTGGGAGCGTGTTTCCTGGCGAAAAAGAGATGGCAAACTCTGAGGTGTCGTATGTGTCTCCTTGCCCTTGTGACTCCAAGGTATGTAAAATGTATTACATTTCGATACATTTACTGAGTGCAAAATATAAACAAACACTTTTGACTGTTATTCTCAACAACAATAGTCGGTTTTTTCATATGATCTTTCTGAGAATCGGCAATTATTAGGAATTAATTGATATATTGCTGGATGATCGGAGTCACAAATGTCACAAGACAGGGCACCTTTCATGGTAACACACATTTTTGCTGTGTGCTATTGGGCGTATGAGTTATGTGGTGTTCATAATTACATATACGACATGTGTACAAATTTTGTACTAGGAAAATTAGTATATGAATTTTTAGTTTTATTTTTTCTAAAGTAGAAAAAGAATAAGGAATCTAAATTAATTGAAGGGCATAAAAACACAAGTGAAAGCAATATTTATTGTTGGAATCCAACTCAAGATCCAAAGTTCATTATGTATTATTCATTTAATGTGGGGTTTGGTCTTTCGCTGCTGTCCCACCACAATGTACTAAATTTGCCTGAGTCTGTTAAAGAAAACTACCACTCTAACCTATCGGCTTATTTAAGGCTATTTTTATTGTCGGGGACATTGTCCGTAATAGTTAAAGCTAATATTGTAAATTTATATCCCTATTTAAAATGTAGAGATTCCATTGCAGGATATTGTCCGACTTTAGACCCTTGTCTAATGCTTTCTATTAAAAGAATAGTATAGCAAAAAACATTCAAAAGTCAGAAAAAGAGTGTTTTATTTGCTTTACAATCTACTCCGGTTGGGATGGTTGTAAAGCACCATGATCCAGCGCCGTTCTAATCTCTACACAGAAAAAAAAATACAAATCGATTTCAATCAAGAAATTAATTGATCCAATTAATTTTTTTAATGAAACTGCTTCAATCACGAAAATGTTAATATCAATCACAGTTTTTGAAAAAGGTGAGTGAAACAAGTTTCAATTAAAAATATTGCATATTCAATAAAAAAAAATTATTGAACATTTTTGAAATTTTCGAAATATTCAATTAATTTTTTAATTGGATTGATTCAAAATTTAATTAAAAATATTCAAATGTTATATCAAAATTTGTGCGAAAAAAAGCTCTGTATAGGGCGAACCCTCAATTTCGATGAAACATAGTTCACATATGTAAAACTCCTGAAACACGAATTTGAGAATTATATTTGCGTCCATGATCACTCCTTAGAAACAAAACACATGCCGGGGGTTTTTCCAAAAATGAAACGGAAAATATTGTTTTCCGTATTATAAAGGAAAGAGTAGCGAGGCAGTAACTTCATGAATTACATGCATTCGGGAAGAAAACCCAAAAATGGACAGTCTTAACATTCCATTCCATTAAAAAAACAGTAAGGAAAGGCAAAAGTCGGGCGGAGCCGACTATATAATACCCTACGCCACCGAGTCTACGTAATACTATTAATATAAAGCACTTATGTCAAAATTTAGTCAGATTTTAATTTTGCATGCCTATTGAAATATCGAATAGAACCTTCTATGATTTTCCTACGATGGTACGAAAATTGTGGAAGAATACACAGCCTTTGAAGTCAAAATACATAAAAGATATATATGGGAGTTTTATCTAAATCTGATTAGATTTTGATGAAATTTCGCACACGTATTGGGATGTCAATTAAAACATCCCAAGAAAAATTTTGTAGGGATCGGACCAAAATTTCAGCTACTACAGCCTTTATAGTCGAAATGATTAAAAGATATATATGGGAACTTTACCTAAATCTGGTTCGATTTTGATGACATTTTTTTGCATGTAGTGCGAAGTCAAATAAAACATCTCCTGAAAAATTTTGTAAAGATGGGACCAAAATTGTGGCTACTACAATTTTAAAAGGGCATATCGGATGAAAGATATATATGGGAGCTATATCCATACATACTAGGAACTTAAAAAAAGCACTTCGTGCCAAATATGGTATAGATCGGACCAAAATTGTGCCTTCTACAACCTTAAAAGACCACATTGGATGAAAGATGTAGATGGGAGCTGTATATAAATCGGATCCGATTGTGATGAAATTTTGCACACATAGTGGGACGTCACAAAAATCACTTCGAACCAAATTAAGTAAAGATCGGAACAAAATTATGCCTTCTACTGCTTCAATAGGTCATATCGGATTAAAGTTATATATGGGAGCTATATCAAAATCTGAATCGATTTAGATGAAATTTTGCACACGTATTAAGACGTCACACGAAACATATTATGCCTAATTAAGTAAATATCGGACCAAAATTGTGGCTCCTACAGCTTTAAAAGGGTATATCGGATGAAAGATATATATGGGAGCTATATATAAATTTGGACCAATTTCTATGAAATTTTTCACACATATTGGGACCGCAAAAAAACAATTTGTGACAAATTCTGTAAGGATCGGACCAAAATTGTGGCTTCTACAGCTTTAAAAGGGCGCATCGGATGAAAGATATTTATGGGAGCTATATCTAATTCTGGACGTATTGTTTTCAAAATCTATAGCGTTCGTCCTTGGACCAAAAAAAGAGACTTATGCAAAATTTTGTGAAAATCGAACAACAAATGCGACCTGTATCTTGATCACAAGAATACATAGACAGACACACAGACGGACATGGCTAAATCGAATCAGGAAGTGATTCTAAGCCGATCCCTATACTTATCGATGGGTCTAGCTTTTCTCCTTCTTAGCGTTGCAAACAAATGCACAAATCTATAATACCCTGTACCACAGTGGTGGTGTAGGGTATAATGATTGGAAGAGCTTGGACCACTAACATTTTTTTGCTTTTTGTCACTCGATTCGTTCCCCAATTCAATGAAAACAGCTGTTTTCCCTCTATAAAGTCAGCTGTTTTGGAATTAATTGGCGAACGAATTGAGTGACAACAAGAAAAAAGTTAGTGGTCTAGCCCGTTATTGTTTAAGTGAAAAAGATAAAATTTTCAATCATATTTTATACAGAAAATTTTTTAACAATCAATTGAAAAAATGATTGAATCAATTAAATATTTAATTGAAAATTTCAAAGCCGTTCGTTATTGAAATATAAGATCGGATTCAATTAACAAAATGATAGAATCAATTAATTTTTAATTGAAAATTACAAAAATTTCAATCATGATTGTAATTGCAAAAAGTTCAGATTCAATTAAAAAAATTATTGAATCAATAATTTTTTTTATTAAAAATTGCCAAAATTTCAATAATTATTGTTTTTTAATTGAAAAGACATTTATTTTCAATAAAACTTTCTTTTTTTCTTGATAGTTTTTTTTTTGTCTAGCCACGCCACTTTGTGTCTGTATATGATAAAATCGAGACATATACTTGACTCATTCCCACTTCTTTTCGCATTATCTATGTGCGAAAGGGAAATAAGAATTTAATTCGGACAATTAAAAATATATTCAACACATGCCTTGTTTACCAATCACTTGCCGTGATACAAAAGAAAATCGAATTTCTAAGAAAAAAACTATTCAAGCAATTAACACCTTGTTTGAAAACTTTTTTATAAGTAAATACCAAATATAGATCTATATTTTTTCTATGAAGTGAATGCATCTTTTTATTTTTGAGCCCATAATACAAATATAAAATACATAAGCTGGTTAGGAACCATTTTTCTTCATACAAAATCCGCTTAGGGGGTGAATTAATCAACCCTTTTGTTAACTTATAAAATTTATTTGAACTCTAGTAAAAGGTATACGGCCTAATTCACAAAACTTTATGAACCCTTAAAATAGAACTATTTGACAGTTCTATAAAGGAGATATGTCAAATAAGCCTATTTCATAACCAGGCCTTAAGTTTTGTGTATAAGGCCGATAAACTTTATATAAGCGTTTATCGGTTCCTACTTTTCTCCTTTCGTTGTTGACGTTGTTTTGAGTTCAATTGAAACTTTAAAAAACAAATGCTATAAAAATCACAAGACTTTTGTTATTGCCTTTTTTTTTTTTAAATGGCAACTACGTCAAAGTACCTTATTCAACGCGAAGAAGACCAATATTGGGTTACTCATGACAACTGCTGCTGCTATGCGCCTGTGTGTGTGCGTGTGTGTATGTTTACAATATGACGTATGGGCAATAATTAACGGGTAAATAAAAAATCTGGCAACATGATTGTCTTAATCGAGATGTCAAAAGCTGAAATGTAATTCAATGCGAGCAGATAGAAGAGATTATCATCTCAATTTACAATATTGTCAATTATTTGAGTAATTATTGATGAGAAAATATTGAAAAATCTTATTGACTTAATGATCGATCCTATTGTGACCATTACCCATAGGCATGGTTAAATGTCCGCCGTTGTATTATGGGGTACTTCCAAGAATTTATTTGTTTTTATTGAGCTTCTTTTTAACAATGGAAATTTCCCGAAATGGGATATTAAATTTACACATTTAGCATGTGTGTTTGTTTGCATGTCTGTCAGTGCGTGTGTGTGTGTGTATATCTATGTTTGTACAAATGATCTTGTTTTTATTTGGTTTGATTCACAAAAACTAACTGAAACTGCTTCCTAAACAGTTATTAGTAAACAAAACCAATTCACTCCTTAGATCCAGTTTATACCAAGAAAATGGAGTGCGCCTTGTGTGCTTAGAAACAAATTAGTTTTACGGTCTTATTCACAAAACTTAACGTAGACTTGAACGGTTACCAAATTAACATTTTATTCCATTATTGCAGCAAATCGGACGAACATATATATGGGACCTATATCTAAATCTGAAACGATTTCGAACAAACTTTTCAGATATTGTGGTAGTCGTCGACGAAGGCGTTATACAAAGATTTGGGAAGATTAGTTAATAAATGCGCTTCCTATGGCTCTAGAAGTGAAAATCGGCCGATATATATCTATGAGAGCTATATTTAAATCTGAATTGATTTCTACGAAATTTACCAATAAAGTCAAGAGTCATAAGAAAATCCCTCCTGCCAAATTTCGAGAAAATCGGTTAACAAATGACCATTTTATTGCATTATTACGGCAAATCGGACGAACATATATATGGAAGCTTTATCTAAATCTGAACCGATTTCAAGCAAACTTCTCAGATATTGTGGTAGTCGTCAAGGAAGGCGGTGTACAAATTTTTGGGAATATTGGTCAATAAATGCGCTTGCAATGGCTTTAGGAGTGAAAATCGGACGATATTTATATATATGAGAGCTATACCTAAATCTGAACCAATTTCTATGAAATTCGCCAGTAATGTCGAGAGTCACAAGAAAGTCCTCCCTGCCAAAAGAAAATCGGTTAACAAATGATTATTTTATTGCATTATTACGGCAAATCGGACGAACATATATATGCAAGCTATATCTAAATCTGAACCGATTTTTTCCAATTTCAATAGACTTTGTCTCTAGGCCGAAAAACATACCTGTACCAAATTTGAAGACGATCGGATGATCAGTACTCTTATCAATCTAGTCTATCTCTCTTCCTTTAAGGTGTTACAAACAAATTCACTAACTTAATAATACCCTTAATAATACCTAATACCCTGTACCACAGTAGTAGTGAAGGTTATAAAAAAATGTAATATGACAAAATATTATAGTTCCCAACTAGAAAATAAGAAAAGAGATTGAGAAAGAAAAACAAGTTTGGATACCCACCACCTCGGGTATATATGTAAACCCCCTTTCGTCACAATCCGGTGAAAATTGGATAACTTAAGTACCCAAATTCGGCACGGACATTGATTGGTCTAATATATATGACATTATTAAATTTTTTAGAACAAAATATTGGTCTTTTTGGCAGATATATCCAATTATAAACTGATCTGAACCATATTAATGTCAGATATCGGAAGGCTCAGAAAAACTCACTGTTTCAAATTTCAGCGAAATCGGGTAATCAATAAAGCTTTTATGGGCTTCAGACACTTTATCGGGAGATCGGCGTCTATATCTAAATATAGTGCGATCAGAACCATATTTAGGTCGTATATTGGGAGGCCTTACCCTACTCACAGTTCCAAATTTCAGCGAAATCGGGTAATAAATAAAGCTTTTATGGGCTTTAGTCCCCCTATCGGCAGATCGGTCTATATGGCAGCTATATAGAAATATAATCCGATCAAAATTATATTAAGGTCGAATGTTGGGAGGCCTTAACCTACTCACTATTTCAAATTTCAACCTAATCGGATAATAAATGTGGCTGTTATGGGCCTGAGACCCTAAATCGGCGGATCGGTATATATGGGGGCTATATCAAGATATAGTCCGATATAGCCCATCTTCGAACTTAACCTGCTTATGGGCAAAAAAAAGAATCTGTGCAAAGTTTCAGCTCAATATCTCTATTTTTGAAGACTGTAGCGTGATTTCAACAGACAGACGGACGGACATGGCTAGATCGTCTTAGATTTTTAGGCTGATCAAGAATATATTGGGTTGCCCAAAAAGTAATTGCGGATTTTTCATATTGTCAGCATTGACAAATTTTTTCACAGCTTGTGACTCTGTAATTGCATTCTTTCTTCTGTCATTTATCAGCTGTTACTTTTAGCTTGCTTTAGAAAAAAAGTGTAAAAAAAGTATATTTGATTAAAGTTCATTCTAAGTTTTATTAAAAATGCATTTACTTTCTTTTAAAAAATCCGCAATTACTTTTTGGGCAACCCAATAGTAAGATTTCTGTCCACTAAGATTTTCGTAATGGGCGCTGTGGCTTGTAAACATAGTCTCGTTGGCGGCTGATCTTGGTTAATAACCAAAAAAAAAGAAGTTTCGTTGTAGCAATTCGTCGAAACGGCCACCTTAATACGCCTTGACCCGAAGTGCTTCAAAACTCTACTGCTGCGCGGGATACACTTATAAAGGTTAGATCCCAATGAACATCAAAAATTTCAAAATGTGCAGATTTAAATTCTCACAAATAAGAATAAAACATAAACGGAGATTTTAAACAAGGGACTAGCTTATATCGTATCCTCAATGATGAATACTGTCTAAAATGTCGATTGATTGTTTCCCACAACCTTATGAGGAGAATCCTGACTTCTGTCTTAAAAAATCTTAACGAAATTTTTTTATGATTTTTTTTTTTAATTTTTAACAAAACCTTTAATGGATAAAAAGAATATTAAAATAAGGATTTCTTGAAAATAACAGACATCATATGTTTTTCCCACAGAAGTTGTAAAATTTTTTTTCTGACAAAGTTTAACGTATTTAGATATCTATTGTGTCGAAGAATCCAAACAATAACAATGATGTTGTTTGTATTTTGACTCTGCTGTTTCTTAAAACTAAATACGTAGTCTACTTTATTTAATTAATCGGCCATCAAGGTAGAAAAAATTACGCTGACTACTACTGACCAAAATTGGATTTTTTCCCCCCTTAGATCAACATCAAATTGTCTCTTGAATAAAGCAGAAAATTCGCACCTTTACAATTTTTAACGCATCAAAACATAACAGAAAAAAGTACAACGCCACAGCAAGCAAAGCTTTTCTCCAAACCCCTTTGCGGCGGCCATCATGGCAAAGCTTTAAAAACCAAACGCCCAAAACACGGAAAGTCATTCCTCAAGTCATCGTTGAAGCAACACCTTCAATTCGAGCAGTGAAAATTTTGGTTTTGAAAAATTACCGCCAAAAATGAACTCCATCTACAAAGTGTTGCTTATGCTGGGCTTGCTGGTGGCCCAGGTTCATTTATTGCCTGTGGCCCAGCCGCAAACTGGCAGTGAGTTTTTAAACGAGCTCGTAGGCAACATACCGCTGGGGACGGCCTTCAAAGAAAGTGATCTGGTAAAGAGGCGAGTCTACGACGTCAACCCCGACAGGCCTGAGAGAGAGCTGAAACAAATTTCTCTGCAATCATTGATAGGTGACTTGGAGCAGAGCCTGTTTGCCTCGGCATTGAGTGTGCACGATGTGGCCCGAGACAAGACAGCCGTTGTGCCTGAAATAAAGCCAAACCATAAAGAAGATTTGCCAAATGAGCAGCATCAGGTCACTAAACGCCATCTGGATGACAATGGCAGTAGCACCACAGAAAGCCACAAGGAGTCGGCAACCACAAAATCGCCTCAGGTTGCGGGCAAATCCGGAGATGAGCACCTAGTGATTTTGCAAACCACAGAAAAGGTGCCTGAAACTGCGGGAGTTCCTGCCCACATTATTATCGATCGCATAGCCATACAGCCGCATAGCGGTGGCAGTGTTGCTTTGGTGCCTACATTTGAGATTAAACGCACCCACAATGGAAACGGCGATAAGCCATCGGAAATTACAAAAATTAGCATTTCCAAAACGGAAATCTCATCTGTGCCCAATATACCGGCTCCAGCAACGAGCACAACAGCATCGTCTACTGATGCTCCAACAACAACAACAACAACCACAAGTGCCCCGTCTTCAATTGCTGCCTCGACAACAGCAAACCCTACCACCGTTGCTGCTGCCAGTGTTTCCACCGAATCAACCACAGTCAAGAACATTGAACAGCTCAAAGAAGCCGAATTGGAGCTGAAAGAAAAAGTGGCCGAAATAGAAGCAGAACCTGTTATCCTGTCGGCTCGAGTTTGAGTTTGCGTTTGACTTTCTCTGCCACTGCATTGCATCTCATTGTAAACCATCTCTCCCACACAGGAAAGCTCATTTAGGACCTCCATGTAAATTTGATTAAATTATTTTCCATTCGTTTAAAAAGATTAACTGCACCCAAATTATCATCGTTCGCATTTATTCATCTACCCAGCCTAAGCTGGTTTGCTGGCTGTCTCCGGCTGTTTCGTTGGCCGCTAATTGTGCGCTAAGCGACCAATTTTTGAGGAATCATGTGATGTGGAATTCTCAGTATTACCACCTATCTACCGCCTATCTGCATCATTTAACTGATATTTAGACTTGAGTTTTTATTGTTGTATTTTCTACATTGACAAACATATTGACACACACACACACACACAAAGATGTTGTATGTGGGTCTGTATTGTTTTGTTATTAGCATATAAGTGAATATTTTCGACTTTTTCGCGAAATTTTTTAAACAAATAAATCGCTTGGCGTTTTGTAAATTGTCCCCTCTGGAAATAATGACTCCAAGTTATTTGTATGTAAATTAGGCTCAAATTGGAGATTTTTTCCATTTTGATAATCGCATTTTAAGTTGCGGAGACTTCCAGATCTGGGGGAAATGTATCCGCATGGGGAAAAAACATAACAAACATCCATGGGAAAATGTTAACAAATTCAGTCATTGACTTTTTTTCTTGGCTGAAACGAAGTCTACGCTAAAATAGCGCTTTAAAAAGCTTTTGTGATATCATGCTACGAAAATAGTATATCGCTTGACTAACAGTTTAACAATATAGGTGCCTTTATCTGAATCCCATATGAGCTTTATTGGTCTACGAATTTTAGTTTGGATGTAAGGTGTACTCCATTCTTAAAATACTTCATTTCAGCCCGATATTCTCATGATGCCTGATTTAGTGGTGTTTTAGGCGGAGAGGTGGTCCCCAGATACTTGACCCTGAAAAAAATATCACCATCGTGCTCTTCTCTCAAGCACCATTTATTTAAACCCCATATTGCCATTAGCTTAAGAGGAGTTTACAGGATGAGGCGTCCCCCAATCACATGGCTCCAAAATAGGTTATAAAATTCGTTTTCTAATCTTAAATACCACATATTGGCATGGTCGAAAAATTTTTTCCCTTTGGGGGTGTTTTGGGAAAGGGTGATGCCCTAAATACATGGTCCTACATTTGAATATCAAATTCATATTCTACTCCCAAATACCTTTATTTGAGCCCCCCCATATTGCGATGGTCACTAAAAAATTGCTGTTTGTGGGGTATTTTGGGAAAGGGGTAGACCCCCAGAAAATTGGTACCGAAAATGGGTATCAATTCTTGCTCTACCCCCCAATAGCTTTCATTTAAACCCCACATTGTCATGGTCAGTAAATATGCCCGATTTAGAGGGCTTTTGCGGAGTGGAGGGGTCCCCCAAACACTAAGCCCAGAAAATATATCAGCAACGTGTTCTATTCTCATATATCTATTGGTTGCCCAAAAAGTAATTGCGGATTTTTCATATAGTCGGCGTTGACAAATTTTTTCACAGCTTGTAACTCTGTAATTGCATTCTTTCTTCTGTCAGTTATCAGCTGTTACTTTTAGCTTGCTTTAGAAAAAAAGTGTAAACAAAGTAAATTTGATTAAAGTTCATTCTAAGTTTTATTAAAAATGCATTTACTTTCTTTTAAAAAATCCGCAATTACTTTTGGGGCAACCCAATATATATCATTACCCTCCATATTGGATATCAAATTCGATTTCTAATCTCATTTAAACTCCTTATTGCAAAAGTCAGCAAATATGTCCGGTTTGGGGTATTGGCCCTAAAAACTATAAATATTTAGTTCCACTCTCTTTAAGACCCAAATTGTCTTGGTGAGCAAATACGTCCTACTGGGGGGTTGTTATGGTGGTGGGACGTCCCCTAGACAATTGCTCCCTAATGTTGATATCAGATACGTGGTCTACTCTCACATACCTTTAATTTGAACCCCATATTTCCACAGTCGGCAAACATGACCGGCTTGGGGGGTGTTTTGTGGGACGGGCGGCCACTCAGGGAGTTGGCCTTGAAAACATATATTGGATTCGTGTTCCGCTTTAAAAACCCTCTTATTTAAGCCTCATATTGCAATAGTCAGAAAATACTTCCTATTTGAGTGGTGTTGTGGGGGTGGGGTGGCCCCATAGACACTTTTCCCGAATGTTGCTTTCAAAGTCGTAATTTACTCCCAAAGACATTTAATTTAAGCCCCATATTGCTATGACCGTAAATTTATCCCCTTTGGGGGATGTTTTTGGTGAGCGGCGGCCCCCCCAAACACTTGATTCCATATTTGGATATCAGATTCGTATTCCGCATTCATATACCTTTTATTTTAGCCCCATATTCCCATGGTCAGTAAAAATAAGTCCTCTTTGGGGGGTGTTTTGGGAAGGGGGTGGACCCCCAGAAAAGTGGTCCCACATTTGGATATCAGATTCGTATTTTACTCGCAAATACCTTTCATTTAAGTCCCATATTGCCATGGTCGGTAAATATGTCCGATTTAGGGGTGTTTTGGGGCTTGCGGTGGTCCCCCTAGCACTTGGTCCCACAATTGGATATCAGATACGTTTTCTTATCCAAAATATCTTTCATTTGAGTCCCATATTGTTGTGATTGGCCTAAATATATGTTTGGTAGGTTTTATGGTGGGGCAGCCCCCCTAGGTACCCCATCCAAAATTTGGATACCAAATTTATATTTTTAGGGTACTATATGAGAGCACACACAATTTCGCTTAAATCGCACCATCCATCTACGAGATCTGGGGTTTCTGAAAATTAGAGTAAGGGGGAGGGTCCGCCCCCCTATCAAATATCAAAATATGTAGTACCCTATTTTCACCACGGGGTCATTATGCACCATCTGTGAAAATTTCAAGAAAATCGGTTCAGCCTTTCTGAGTCTATAAGGAACACACAAACAAACAAACAAACAAATCTACAAAGAAACACAAATTGATTTTTATATATAAGATATTGCACCAATTTATAATTGTAGGGTAGGTGTAGGGTATTATATAGGGTCACCTCCGCCCGACTTTTGCCTTTCCTTACTGGTTTTTTGTCACCATGTGTTTGCTCACGAAAATTTCGTTATTTCGTTTCTGTCGGCCTCGAAATATGCTTCTCAGACCCCATAAAGTATATATATTTTTGATCGTCATGTCATTTTAAGTCGATCTAGCTATGTCCGTCCGTCCGTCTGTCTGTCGAAAGTACGCTAACTTTCGAAGGAGTAAAGGTAGCCGATGGGAATTTTGGACAAATACTTTTTATTAGTGTAGGTCGATTGGGATTGTAAATGGGCCAAATCGGTCCATGTTTTAATATAGCTGCCATATAACTCGATATTGGGTCTTGACTTCTTGAGCCTCTAGAGGGCGCAATTCTCATCCGATTTGACTAAAATTTTGCACTTAGTGTTTTGGTATCACTTTAAACAACTGTGTTAAGTATGATTCAAATCGGTTCATAATCTGGTATAGCTGTCATATAAACCGATCTTGGGTCTTGACTTCTTGAGCCTTTAGAGGGCGCAATTCTCATCCGATTTGACTGAAATTTTGCATGAGGTGTTTTGTTATGTCTTCCACTAACTGTGCTAAGTACGGTGCAAATCGGTATATAACCTGATATAGCTGGCATATAAATCGATCTGGGATCTTGACTTCTTGAGCCTCTAGAGGGCGCAATTCTTATACAACGGCTTCTCTCATGACTTTCAACATACGTGTCTAATATGGTCTGAATCGATCCAATAGCTTGATACAGCATCCATAAAAACCTATCTCCCGATGTTGCTTCTTGAGCCCCTACAAGACGCAATTCTTATCCGAATGAACTGAAATATTACACAATGGCTTCTAAAATGTTCAGCATTCATTTATGGTCCGAATTGGACTATAACTTGATATAGCTCCAATAGCATAACAGTTCTTATTCAATATTCTTGGTTTGCCTAAAAAGAGATATCGCGCATAGAACTAAACAAATGCGATCCTTGGTGGAGGGTATATATTGGGTTGCCCAAAAAGTAATTGCGGATTTTTTAAAAGAAAGTAAATGCATTTTTAATAAAACTTAGAATGAACTTTAATCAAATATACTTTTTTTACACTTTTTTTCTAAAGCAAGCTAAAAGTAACAGCTGAGAACTGACAGAAGAAAAAATGCAATTACAGAGTCACAAGCTGTGAAAAAATTTGTCAACGCTGACTATATGAAAAATCCGCAATTACTTTTTGAGCAACCCAATAAGATTCGGCCCGGCCGAACTTAGCACGCTCTTACTTGTTTTTCAACTGCTCAGTTTGGTTATTTCGATAATGTTCGCTTAGCTTTGAGAATATCTCCATTGAAGCGTTACAATGCCATTAAACATTTTGCAAAGTTTTAAACTGGAAACGGAACGTGATCGAGCATTCATTTGAAATGCAATTGAAACACAACGTTGATCTCATGATTGCACACAACTCTCTCTGCTGAATTCTCTCACTTTTTTGTGTGTTTCAAACATGCAAGGGGTGTTGTGACTACAGTTGTTACCTTCTTTCAGTAGCTGCGATGAATGTTTTCCGAATTGTTTATTACAAAATTTTCGTGTTTGTACCTATTTTTTTTATCGGAAATAGTTGGAATTTTCATTAGTCCATTTTAGAGAGACTCAAAAGAGTGTGTAAGTGTGATGTCATATGACAAACATTTCTGAGGGGTGTTGTTACGATGTATTCTATTACATGTATATAAGGTAGTACAGATAAGTTGAAAAAAAAAAAAATAAACGGATACCACTCCCAATAGATATGGGGGCTCAATCTGTTTATTTTAAGTTAAAGGTCATGTTTGATCAAATTCGAAATAAAAAATGCGTTATATGATTTATATTAGCATGCAAGATGGTCGGTGTAGTTTTTGAAAGGAAATTGGGGGTGCTGTTAATATGGTACCATACACCTATATAATATACACTATATATACCTATAACTGTAAATAGGGCGATACCTATTTTTTTTATCGGAAATAGTTGGAATTTTCATTAGTCCATTTTAGAGAGACTCAAAAGAGTGTGTAAGTGTGATGTCATATGACAAACATTTCTGAGGGGTGTTGTTACGATGTATTCTATTACATGTATATAAGGTAGTACAGATAAGTTGAAAAAAAAAAAAATAAACGGATACCACTCCCAATAGATATGGGGGCTCAATCTGTTTATTTTAAGTTAAAGGTCATGTTTGATCAAATTCGAAATAAAAAATGCGTTATATGATTTATAGTAGCATGCAAAATGGTCGGTGTAGTTTTTGAAAGGAAATTGGGGGTGCTGTTAATATGGTACCATACACCTATATAATATACACTATATATACCTATAACTGTAAATAGGGCGATATCATTAAATGAATGAATTCTAGGAACATTGTTTTTCCTTTTGGGGGTTACAAACAAATCCACTAAGTTATTATACCAAAAGTCAATGAGATAAAGGGGCCCTATAAATGTGGTTTTAGACTTGGTAAATCCACCCTAGACCAGATATTCACACTGTTCCAAATCCTGGAAAAACCCCGAGAAGGACAAATCAACACCTGCCATCTCTTTGTTGACTACAAAGACGCTTTCGATACCCTTTTACGTTCAAAGGTATTTCAAGTCATGTCTGCGTTTGGTATCCCTGCAATATTAACAAGACTCTGCAGGATGACACTTGCTGATACGCGTTCCTCAGTAAAAATAGGAAAGAATCCCTCCAAACCATTTAATACCAAACGAGGTTTCAGACAAGAAAGTCAGCCTATGTTGTGAGCTCTCTAATATTATATGAGATGCAGATGTGAAAAGATATGACACACTAATCACATCATAGGTCTGTCACCGCAAGTAGTAACTGCAGCCCTTGAAAGAATTGAAAGAGAGTCCGTGAAAATGGGTCTGGCTGTAAATGGAGTTAAAACGAAATGGATGGTTTTAACTCCCAAAACGCCTTGTACAACCGAGCAGATAAAGAACAAGTAAAAAGTAAAAGCCAGGCCGATACCCACCACCTCGGGTATATAAGTAAACCACCTTTCGTCAAAATCGGGTGAAAAGTGCTTACCTTATGCCCCATAGCAGCTTTATCGAAATATGTTCCGATTTGGACCAAATACTAATAAGTACAAGTCATTGTTCAATTGTGTATAACAAAATGTTGGGCTTTTTAGTAGCTATATCTAAAAATAAACCGATCTGAACCATATACGACACGGATGTCGAAAAGCCTAACATAAGTCACTGTGTAAAATTTCAGTGAAATCGGATTATAAATGCGTCTTTTAAGAGGCTAAGACTTTAAATCGAGATATCGGTCTATATGGCAGCTATATCCAAATCTGGAGCGATTTGGGCCAAGTTGCAAAAAAAATTTCGAGGAGCCTAACACAACTCAGTGACCCAAATTTCGGCGAAATCGGATAATAAATGCGCCTTTTATGGGCCTAAGACCTTACATCGAGAGATCGGCTTATATGGCAGATATATCCAAGTCTAGACAGATCTAGGCCATATTGCAGAAGTATGTCAAGGGGCTTAAATAAACTCACTGTCCCAAATTTCGGCGACATCGGACAATTAATACCCCCTTTATGGGCCCAAGACCTTCAATCGAGAGATCGGTCTATACGGCAGCTGCTCAAAATCTGAACCGATCTGGGCCAAAGTGCAGAAAGTTTTCGAAGAGCTTAACGCAACTCACTGTCCCGAATTTTTGGCGAAATCTGATAATAATTGCGCCTTTTATGGGCCCAAAACCTTAAATCGAGAGATCGGTCTATATGGCAGCTATATCCCAATCTGAACCGATCTGTGCCATATTGCAGAAAGATGTCGAGGGGCCTAACACAACTCACTGTCCCAAATTTCGGCGACATCGGACAGTAAATTCGCCTCTTAAGGGCCCAAAACCTTAAATCGAGCGAGGAAGGATGTCGACGGGCCTTACACAACTCATTGTCCCAAATTTCAGCAAAATCGGATAATAAATGTGGCTTTTATGGGCCTAAGACCTTAAATCGGCGGATCGGTCTATATGGGGGCTATATCAAGATATAGTCCGACATAGCCCATTTTCGAACTTTACCTGTTTATGGACAAAAAAGAATCTGTTCAAAGTTTCAGCTCAATATTTCTATTTTTGAAGACTGTAGCGTGATTTCAACAGTCAGACAGACGGACATGTCTAGTTCGTCTTAGATTTTTACGCTGATCAAGAATATATATACTTTATGGGGTCGGAAATGGATATTTCGATGTGCTGCAAACGGACCGACAAAATGTGTATACCCTCATCCTTCGGTGGTAGGCATAAAAATTTACTTTCGTAAATACTTTTGATCACCTCTGTATCAGGCAAATCCTCTTGATGTATACAAATTATTTAATTTAATTTGAGAATGACGCCAAGATACTCTGTGCCGCCAACTGCCAATTTAGTTTGCAATTGTGAACCGCTTTCAATCTTATCATCGAACCGAATTTGGCCATTGATAAAGTACATGTAAGCAAATTTAGGAAATATCTAGGTATAAAGTACATCTTTTGATAACACTTACCTACGATACGTATATGTGTACACACATGCATGGAGATTCATGTATCATATGACAAACCATATAAATATGCGCGTACCTACAGAATTGCACCAAACTATTCGGACAAAATAAAATTATAAGTAATAACAAATAAAAGCGTGTTTAGTTCAACAGAGTTGAATCTTATATACTCTCCAACTTCTTTGAATGGATTTTTCAAATAAGAAGATCGCTTTATAGAGAAGCTATGTCATGTTATCGTAATTGTCACAACTGTTAGTGTTAAAAGTCATAACAAAATATCATACGCAAAATATCAGTCCAATCGGAAAGTAACTGCGCTTTAAGGCCAAATCTAACTATCCGTTATTAAACAAGATAGTTTAATAAAGATGGTCTCGCGCCAACAGCTGAAAACAGCCGGCCACGGTCAGTTTGACGGTATTAATATGTCAGTTCTGTGCTTACATTCACAGCAAATTACCCCATTTTTCGCACGTTCTCTTTGTTTGTATGTCTTTTTCTCTCATTTTACCTGCCCACGTACACACACGAGCGCAAGATTTCTCTGATTTTACCTGTACACGTACACACAGAAGCGCAAATTTCTTTGGTTGCGTTGAGAATAATGCCATTTTTGAAATTACATATTGATGGAGAGATGGTTGAGGACACCCTAACGCAGAGATTAGCATGTCCGCCTTTGACGCTGAACGCCTGGGCTCGAATCCTGGCGAGAACATCAGAAAAAAATTTCATCGTGAGGTTGCCTGCTAATGTTAGCAACATTTGTGAGGTACTATGCCCTGCGGCACGCCGTTCGGACTCGGCCAGAAAATGGAAGCCCCTTATCATTGAGCTTAAACTTGAATCGGACTGCACTCATTGATATGTGAGAAGTTTGTACCTTAGTGGAATGTTCATGGGCTAAATTTGCAATTTTTTTTGGAGAGATATCAGGGTATTCAGGTATCAGGTATTGTGCCATGCATAAGCCATGTAAAAGCTTCTCCTCAAAGAGGTGTCGCTCTGCGGGGCCCCTATTTCTCATTGATATGTGAGCAATTTGCCCTTGTTCCTTAATGGAATGTTCATAGAAAAATTTGCATTTCATGAACTTTGGAAGCAGTGTCACGATTTCGATTCCTACCAAATTTGGGTAGGTTTTTCGTTTAACAGGAAAATATAAAATTTATTTTCCAAATTGGTTTGGCTTGGCTTGGCTTCATATTTGTAAACACTTGCCATATTTGTTGTGCCTCAAATTAATAATTTTGTCTGCATAATTTTTCAATACACTGTATATTGGCTGACATATATATAATGTTCAGAATATTTTATATTATCTTATCAAAAATGATTTGTAATGTGATTTTTTTGACTTTTTATCAGTATTTGTGGGATAGGTGAGGATATAGAGCGGCGGCAGCAGAAGCAGCAGTAACATACAGCGCCCACCAGCAGTAATGTTGAAGCTTCTGAATTCCCCACCATCATAATAATACTGCGCGTCGTCGTATAAGCTGCGCAAACAACACAAGCTTAGGGAACCAGGCAGGCAGACAGACAAGACAGGGCAGGGCAACTCAGCCTTTTATAATTCGAGAGTGTACTTGCAATCAGTATCTAACCAAGTGTTTAACAGAGTAGGTACTAACTGCGAGAGCATACCCACTTAATAACGACGTAATTCTACATAGAACCAATCGATTTCTAATAACAACACCAAATAAATAAACAAACTAGCTAACTGGCGAACAACAAGGCAATGACAAAAAAAAGATAAATAAATATTCGACAACCATACCAACGGTCGATCGTAACCCAAAAAAATCGAAAAATGTTAAATTAAAGAACAGTGCTAAAAATACATGTGAATTAAAATTTCCCATCTCTCACTTCGCCCATCCTCCCACACACACACAACCGATAACAGGCTTGGCAGATGTGCTGCACAGATCGTATGGCAAATCTTTATCGCCGGGAGTGAGAATAAAAGAGACACAAGTGTGCTGATTAAAAAGAAAAACAAAATTCAAAATTTCTCCCCTTCACGTTTCAATGAGTCACGGTTGCTGAGCGGGTTGTGTTTTAGTCTTTGTTATTAAAAAAAATTAAGAACAAAACAAATTCAACGATGATCGAATAACACCTCTTTACGCGTTGCCCAAGAATTGCGGGTGTAGTGCAGTGTAGTTTACTCACATCGATGTAATGTAAACACAAACAACTCCAAGCATCTCAACAGTAGTATGACATATGCACACACACACACACACATTCAAGATGTATTCTAACAAAGGGAGACACTTGAATGTAATCAGATAAACAAAACACATTTTAATCTCACCATCTCGCAAAGGTTTCGACAAGCGTTAGTTATCTCTGTAATTGTCTGCTTCCCTGCACAAAATACGGCTTTTGGTATCTCTTGTCAACAAAGCCTCTGTACCGACGTTGCAATATGAGATGACACATTTTATCAAACAAATTAATTAATTGTCTCATATACATACGTACATATACAACTATCGAAAGTGCATGTAAATAACTAAAAGTGTGTTGCTAGAGTTTTATACGAAAGAAGTGAATGAATTTTTATCGTTTTATTACAACGATAAAATATTGATCAATAAATGTGGCGTTAATATAAATTACACAGGCTTACAAAAAACGAAAGAAAATAAAACAGAACCTAAAGCACAATAATAATTTTGAAAATGTATATAAAGAAATAATTATTTACAGTAAGATTGCATGGATTTGATTAAAAAATTGTTAATTAATAAAAAAAAACAAATGAGTTCAAACAAGTTGGATGAAGTAAATTAAAATGTGTTAAACTTGATCGAGATGAACTTTGGATACCAACCATCAGTTATATATAACTAATCCTTTATAAACTATCAACTAAGCTCACAATATGCACACAGTTGCGAGGTAAAAATATGTGAAAATAGAGAGAAAATGAATCTCCTTTTTCATGCTGGTGACTTTAATGCGGTATTATGCCATCTAAATATTGGTTGCCTAAAAAGTAATTGCGGATTTCTCATATAGTCGGCGTTGACAAATTTTTTCACAGCTTCTGACTCTGTAATTAAATAGTATATCAGCCATGTAAAATCTTCAATGCTCTGCGGCAAGCCGTTCAGACTCGTCTATGAGAAGCAGGACCCTTATCATTGAGCTTAAACTTGTATCGAACTGCACTCGTTAATAGTTCCAATATAAACCTTCCTGGGCTTTTTAGACGCCTAGAATATCTTAATTATCGGTTCATAGCCTGCCATTGATGGCAAAGAAGCCGAACTTCCCATTTGAGTTGCTGTTAGTATCGGGTGAAATTTAGCATAAGAGTTTCTGTTTTGCATCCCAAATAAATATCAAGTACGGTTTACATGACTACATACAAAAAGAAATCGTTCGAAAAGTAACTTGTCAATTTTTCCTCATATGGACCGATTTTCGGATCTTAGATCTTGAACTCCTAAAAGATAAGATTTTGCCTAATTTTAGGTATTCGGATGTAGCTATTACTTGGACCTATCTATGCAATTTTACCCCAACTTGGTTGAAATTGTGCGAGAACTTGTCAAACTCGACCCTTGTTAAAGAATGTATAAAATTCTGTCTAATTGAAATGAACTGAACGTTTTTACTTCTTTATACCCACCACCGAAGGATTGGGGTATATTCATTTTGTCAATTTGTTTGCAACACATCGAAATACCCTTTCCGACCCTATAAACTATATATATTATTGATCAGCGTAAAAATCTAAGACGATCTAGCCATGTCCGTCCATCTGTCTGTTAAAATCAAGCTACAGTCTTTAAAAATAGAGATATTGAGTTGAAATTTTGCACAGATTATTTTTTTGTCCATAAGCAGTTTAAGTTCGAAGATGGGCTATATGGGACTATATTTTGATAAAGCCCCCACGTAGACCGATCCTCCGATTTAGGGTCTTAGGCCTCTAAAAGCCACATTTATTATTGGGGCAGTGAGTTGTATTAGGCCCTTCAGCATTATTTTTCAATTTGGCACAGATCGATCAAGATTTGCATATAGCTGCCATATAGACCGATCGCTCGATTTAAAGTCTAGGGCCCATAAAAGGCGCATTTATTGTCCGATTTTGCCAAAATTTGGGACAGTGAGTTGTGTTAGGTGCTTCAACATTCGTCTTCAATTTGGCTCAGATCGGTCCAGATTTGGATATAACTGTCATATAGACCAATCTCTAGATTTCAGGTCTTGGGCCCATAAAAGGCGCTTTTATTGTCCGATTTTGCCAAAATTTGGGACAGTGAGTTGCATTAGGCCCTTCGAGAAATTTCTTCAATTTGGCCCAGATCGGTCCAGATGTGAATATAGCTGTCATATACACCGATCTCTTGATTTAAGGTTTTGGCCCCATAAAAGACGCATTTATTGTCTGATTTCGCCGATATTTGGGACAGTGAGTTGTGTTGGGGCCTTTGATATCCTTCTTTAATTTGGCCAAGATCTGTTCAGATTTGGATATAGCTGCCATATATACCGATCTCTTAATTTGTGTTCTTGGCCCCAGAAAAGGCACATTTGTAAACCGCTTTTGCTAAAATTTGACACTGTGGCTTATGTTAGGCTTTTCGAAATCCGTGTTGTATATGGTTCATATCGGTCTATATTAGAATAGGGATACCAAAAAGACCAATATTTTGTTCTGCAAAATTAAACAATGACTTGTACTTATAAGACCAATATCCTTGTCGAATTTGGTCTAAATCGGACCATATTTCGATTAAGCTGCTATGGGGGCATAAATTATGCATTTTTCACCGGATTATGACGAAAGGTGGTTTACATATATATCCCGAGGTGGTTTACATATATGCCCAAAGTTCGGTCCGGCCGAACTAAACGCCATTTTACTTGTTTTTAATTCAAATGCTTAGAGGTTATCGTAGCGCAGAGGTCAGCATGTCCGCCTATGACGCCGAACGCTTGGGTTTGAATTCTGGCGAGACCATTAGAAAACAATTTCAGCGTGGTTTTCCCCTCCTAATGCTGGCAAGATTTGTGAGGTACTATGCCTTGTAAAACATCTCTCCAATGAGGTGTCGCGGTACGCAGTTCGGACTCGGTTATAAAAAGGAGGCCCCTTAACATTGAGCTTAAACTTGAATCGGACTGCACTCATTGATATGTGAGAAGTTTGCCCATGTTCCTTAGTGGAATGTTCATGGGCAAAATATGCCTATGCATGCTTATTAAAATTTCAGGCCATGTCCGCTGCATGTTTGGACTATTCTGAGCAGTAGCGATAAGAACTAATTTCCACTATATCATTGCAGTATATTAAATTTCTTCCTGTAATTGTGTTCTGAGACGAGAGAGAAAACATTTTTTGAACAGAAAGAAGAGATGGATATCGTAACTCTCCAAATTTACCTTGGTCATTTTATTTCATATTTTTACACTTTCTCATTTTTTTCTTGTTACCGTGCACGACTTTTCTTGGCGAATGCGTACATCATGATTATGCGAAACGGGAATGATTTACATGCTTTCAGCTGTTACCTGTGTGTGTTGCTGACGCCTTTTTCCTGTGGTATCACAATGGACGAAAACGTCTAAGTGAGTCTGATGGCAGACTGTCACTTAAACCTAACCTAACCTTTGCGCACAATTTTTCTGAGTGTCGTTAAGAAGTATGTATTTGTGAAGCTATCTTAACTGATTTCGACAGACGGCCAGACATGGCTTCGACAAAATTAATGGCGATCAAGAAAATATATACTTTATGGGGTCTGATTCAATACATTCAATACACCCCTAACCCCTGGTGGAGGGTATAAAAAGATTCAAAAAGGGGTATTCCCCTTCTTATCTATTGTAAATTAAATCAAAATAAACCTCGGCTAAAATGATAACTTGTACACAACTATCTAATCAAATTATTTGAAATTTTCCAACCCGAACGCGAACGAACTTTAATTGTTCTTTCTTTCGAAATGTGAAATGAATGTATTTTCCAAGCCAACCCAAGAAGAGGAAGAAGAACTCATAAATAATAAATTTTCGCCAAAAAAACGTTATAATGAAATGAAACAACAACAAAAAATCCAAATCGAAACTCATTACGGGCCTGTTGATAAGATATCGTGTGCCTAGTAAAATTTACCTATGCGGTCTCAGTATGGGTTTATTATCGTTTCTAATCAGTGGCAACAACAACAACAACAAGACCAACATCGTCGTTATTATGGGAAACTAAAGCTCTATTTGCTTGATCACTCGAAGTTGAAAGAAGACGATTTGCGCTGGCATTATTATTTGATTTTTTGTATTTCTTTTATCATTCAAAGGTCTGACAAGGGCCCCATTGTTTAGTCAGTCGTATTTGATTATGGTTGGGTGCCACAAGTGCCCACAAAAAGACGCGAATACCAAGGATTTTTTGAAATATTAATTACGCATAGCTAACACGAGCGAAACGGATAAAAGAAACCAATTGCACCTGCCTCTAAACAACATACAAACACAATGGGAAATTCTGGCGTCAATAGCGGCTTTGCCAAATGTTTTATACTATTTATGGCACTAATTATATTGGTAAGTAAACCATCGCTTAATCCTATAAAAGTATTTATTTAAAAGCATTTAATTCAATTCAATATTTGTACAAAAAGTGCAGTGTTTTTATACCCTCCACCATAGGATGGGGGTATACTAATTTCGTCATTCCGCTTGTAATACCTCGAAATATGCGTCTGAGACGCGATAAAGTATATATATTCTTGATGGTCTGTCTGTCCGTCCGTCCGCCTGTCTGTCGAAAGCACGCTAACTTTCGAAGGATCCGCTTGAAATTTTGCACAAATACTTTTTATTGGTGTAGGTCGGTTGGGATTGTAAATGGGCCAAATCGGTCTACGTTTTCATATAGCTGCCATATAAACCGATCTTGGGTCTTGACTCATTGAGCCTCTAGAGGGCGCAACTCTCGTCCGATTCGACTGAAATTTTGCACGTGGTGTTTTGATACCACTTCTAACAACTGCACTAAGTATGGATCAAATCGGTCTATGTTTTGATATAGCTGCCATATAAAGCGATCTTGGGTCTTGACTTCTTGAGCCTCTAGAGGGCGTAATTCTCATACGATTTGACTGAAATTTTGCACGTGGTGTTTTGATATCACTTCTAACAACTGTGTTAAGTATGATAGAAATCGGTTCATAATCTGGTATAGCTGTCATATAAACCGATCTGGGATCTTGACTTCTTGAGCCAATAGAGCGCGAAATTCTCATCCGATTTGGCTGAAATTTTGCATGAGCTGTTTTGTTATGTTTTCCAATAACCGTGCAAAGGATGGCGCAAATCGGGACATAACCTGATACAGCTGCTATATTAACCGATCTGGGATCTTGAATTCTTGAGCCTCTAGAGGGCGCAATTCTCGTCCGATTTGACTGAAATTTTGCACGTAGTGTTTTGCTATCACTTCCAACAACTGTGTTAAGCATGATTCAAATCGGTTCATAATCTGGTATAGCTATCATATAAACCGATCTTGGATCTTGACTTCTTGAGCCTCTAGAGGGCACAATTCTCATCCGATTTGACAGAAATTTTGTACAACGGCTTCTCTCATGACATTCAACATACGTCTCTAAAATGATCTGAATCGATCAATAGCTTGATACAGCTCCCACATAAACCGATCTCCCGATTTTGCTTCTTTAGCCCCTACAAGGCGCAATTTTTATCCGAATATAACACAATGACATCTATTGTACAATGTTCAACATGTATTTATGGTCCGAATCGGACTATAACATGATATAGCTCCAATGGCATAACTGTTCTTATTCATTATTCTTTGTTTGCCTAAAAAGAGATACCGCGCATAGAACTCGATAAAGATTCGGCCCGGCACGCTCTTCCTTGTTCAAGCCATTTTAAGTCAAATCGTATAAGAATTACTGTCTTTTGAGGCTCGAAAATAAAATCAAGAAATTGGAGTTTTATCACGGTGTAGAATGATTCCTACCATACAGGGTATAGATGTTGGGAGGAAGGCCGTACATGCAAAATATCAATCATAACGGATATCGGAGGAGTAAAATTGCGAGGTCGGCTTATATGGGAGCTATATCCGAAAATTACCCAATCTACATCTACATCGATAGAAAGTGGAGAGCAAAATATCATGCGAAGGGCTTTACTCCTTTAGACTCTATCATGATTTCCACAGACAGACAGCCATAGCCAGCCATCAATGTGACTAGACTAGATTCGTAAATCCCTTTCTCATGGTGGAGGGTATAAAAATACAACTTTGCATTTCTTCAAAATATCAGTCCAATTGTACTTGCTATTTGCGGCAAAGCATTAAGTCAAATGATATCAAGTGACAATGAAAAAGCTATTTGTGATTAATTAAATCGTGGTTCAATTTATTTAAATACCTAAAGTTATAGCAAAATGACTCTCACCTTTTCCCTTCTCATTCATATTTCTTCACTGATTCATGATATACGTCCCAAATCGTTCTGGCTAGGGAAAGTCCGGGATATTTACCTGCAGCATTTTAAATAATATGATTCGAAAATGAATCATCACTGACTATTTTGTTGCTGAAAACAATGTGACACTTTTACCATATCGAAAGAAATTTATTGGATTTTTTAAGCCAATAAATCATATGCGCATATCTTTGGGAAAAGCGAATATTATGCGAAAAGTAATGAGGTTCAATATTTGAATAAAATACATGGTAGGTTTTAATTGAATATGGTATAGTAGTATAACCTGAATAAAAAATGGGGTTTCAAACTATCTGTAATGGAAAACAGATAATAATTGCGACTCAGTGGTAGGCAAGCATGTGGCAGTGTTGGAGATGAAAGTATAATTCAGATATATATGATACACTGAACAAATTCTTGTCCCTATTTTAAAGATTTGAGCCAATGGTAGGCACACTTAAATAAAAGATGATCAATTTTTCAACTATTTAATGAAGCATTCACTTTGGTGAAAATTATTTTCCTTATACTCGTATTAAGGATTTTTCATTTTAAATCGTAGGTTAATAAATTCCTAACTTTGCGACTTGTTTTTAAGGACATAAATCTAAAGTGAAAGTCAAAATATGCTTAAAAGTTAGGAAATTGACCTTGAACCAAGACAACAGTGAACCGAGTCTTTAAATGTTTAATTTTTTTCAGATTAAGATGCTAAGTTTAGAAAAATAATTGTCAAACAAGTAAAAAAAATGTTAAGTTCGGCCGGGACGAACTTTGGATACCTTCCACCTCGGGTATATATGTAAGCCACCTTCCATCAAAATCCGGTGATGATTGCATACCTTTGGTCCCTATATCTAAAAATAAACCGATCTGAACCATATACGACACGGATGTCGAAAAGCCTAACAAAAAGCACTGTCCCAAATTTCGGCCAGATCGGACAATAAATGCGCCTTTTATGGCCCCAAAACCGAGAAAACCGAGAGATCGGTCTATATGGCAGCTATATCCTAGTCTGAACCGATCTGTGCCATATTGCAGAAGTATGTCAAGGGGCTTAACTTAACTCACTGTTCAAAATTTCGGAGACATCGGACAATAAATACGCCTTTTATGGGGCCAAAACCTTAAATCGAGATATGAGTCTATATGACAGCTATATCCAATCCAAATCGAAGGGCCTAACACAACTCACTGTCCCAAATTTCAAATCGGATAATAAATGTAGCTTTTATGGGCCTAAGACCCTAAATCGAAGGATCGGTCTATATGGGGGCTATACCAAGATATAGTCCGATATAACCCATCTTTGAACTTAACCTGCTTATGGACAAAAAAAAGAATCTGTGCAAGGTTTCAGCTCAATATCTCTATTTTTGAAGACTGTAGCATGATTTCAACAGACAGACAGACTGACGGACGGACATGTCTAGATCGTCTTAGATTTCTACGCTGATCAAGAATATATATACTTTATAGGGTCGGAAATAGATATTTCGATGTGTTGCACACGGAATGACAAAATGAATATACCCCCATCCTTCAGTTGTGGGTATAAAAATAACAAGTAAAAGCGTACTAAGTTCGACCGCTCCGAATCTTATATACCCTCCACCATGGATCGCATTTGTCGAGTTCTATGTGCGATATCTCTTTTTAGGCAAACCAAGAATATTGAATAAGAACTGTTATGCTATTGGAGCTTTATCAAGTTATAGTCCGATTCGGACCATAAATGAATGCTGTACATTGGGGAAGTCATTGTGTAATGTTTCAGTTCATTCGGATAAGAATTGCGCCTTGTAGGGGCTCAAGAAGCAAAATCGGGAGATCGGTTTATATGGGAGCTGTATCAAGCTATTGATGGATTCAGACCATATTAGACATGTATGTTGAAGGTCGAGAGAGAAGCCGTTATACAAAATTTCTGCCAAATCGGATGAGAATTGTGCCCTCTAAAGGCTCAAGAAGTCAAGATCCCAGATCGGTTTATATGGCAGCTATATCAGGTTATGAAACGAATTGAACCATACTTGGCACAGTTGTTGGAAGTAATGACGAACCACGTCGTGCAAAATTTCAGTCAAATCGGATAGGAATTGCTCTTTCTAGAGGCTCAAGAAGTCAAGACCGCAGATCGGTTTATATGACAGCTATATCAGGTTATGGACCAATATCAACCATACTTAGCACAGTTGTTGGAAATCGTAACAAAACACCTCATGCTAAATTTCAGCTAAGTTGGATAAAAATTGCGCCCTGTAGTGGGTCAAGAAGTCAAGATCCAAGATCAGTTTGCATGGCAGCTATATCAAAACATGGACCGATTGGGCCCATTTACTATCCCAACCGACCTACACTAATAAAAAGTATTTTTGCAAAATTTGAAGCGGCTAGCTTTACTCCTTGCAAAATTAGAGTGCTTTCGACAGACAGACAGACGGACGGACGGACAGGTAGACAAAGGGACGGACATGGCTAGATCGACATAAAATGTCATGATGATCAAGAATATATATACTTAATCCAATTAAATGTCGATAGCTCTACCCTGGAAGCCTCAATTTTCATGCGATTTGGCTGAAATTGCACATGGTGTTCCCTTATGACCTTTAACAATTGTGTCAAGTAAGGTCCAAACCGGTCTATAACCTGATATAGCTCCCATATTAACCGGTCTCACGATTTCCTTCGGTTCGGTTTCTAGAAGTTTTAATTTTGCTGGTTTGACAGAAGTTTGGTTTGTAGAACAAAATTAAGCCCGTCATTAAAACTTATTTTGTATAAATGTTTATTAGAATCCATGGTGGTGGTTTCCCAAGATTTGGCCGTGCCGAACTTAGCACGTTTTTACTTAAATTATCAAATTCAACCACTAAAAGGCACACTCGCGTTAAGGTTTATTGATGCCTTTTACAAAAATGGACATTTAAATCAAAATACAATTGGTGCAGTTCGCGATTTTATGCCCAGTAAATCGATGAAATATGCCACACTCGGGGGTTTTTAATCGCAAGTTTCAAATAAAATCGTTATCTGATTTGCATGAAATTTGGCACACACACACACGTTGTAGATAAATATGCCTCCCAACAATGCCATCATAAACGGAGCAACATACATTTTCGAAAGCTGATTTATTGCTGAAATAGCAGCAAACTTAAGTAAGAATAGTTAGCGGACAGTGTTTGCTATTATCAGCAGACCTTTTTTGCTATGAGTGTAGTTTACTAAAAAGATTAGGTTTTTTGCACATATTTTGCCTAGCTGATTAAAATGACTGGTCTGATATGCGCGTGGCAACCTTTTTAAAATTATATATGACGTTTTAGTGATTACAAAAACCATGAATAAAATTTTTAAATTTAAAATATTTTTTACCAGTCATTTGGACTGGTCTGGAATATCTAGTGTTGAGAATCCTATCACAAATGGAGCATCAGACATGTTCAGTAAACAAAAGACTTTTCAGCAGTCAGCCTGCTATTCTAAAATAGCAAGCATTTTGCTAAAACACCAGCAAAATAAACTACAACAGGCTTTTTCTGTGAGCGTAAGGTTTTTTCCATAAATTAAAAATTTTTATTTTGAAATCAGCAAACCGTATTTGCTGATATTCGCAAACTTATCTCGCAGGGTTTAGAAAAGTCATGTCAATTTTGCAGAGATTCAAAACTCAGACATGGCTTGGAATACCTTTGTGCATAAAGGGTTGTCGAAATCGGATTTGTAGTCGACATAAAGATGGTAAGTGACGATGTACATGCCCGGTGTCTTTTTTAAGATTTGGCGTAGTGTGTGATTATGCCGCTCTATGAAAAAGCCCAACAGTACACCTTCTCTGAAGAAAGTTCGGACATTGGAGGCTCTTTATTCGTTTGCCGGGATCGTCAACATAAGAGTCGATTTTCCGATTCTTTGGGGACACAACGAGGAGTTCAGTGGCTGCAATTGAGACAAAGGAGGAATCAACATAAGAGTCGATTTTCCGATTCTTTGGGGACACAACGAGGAGTTCAGTGGCTGCAATTGAGACAAAGGAGGAATCATTTTTGTATCCATAATCCCCTGGAAAATTCATACCGTTCATGACCTATGCTATTGATTTTCGATAAAATAGGTTCAGACTTAAATACAGCTACCATATATTTGTATTTAACCCAATATGCGCTTTACTTAATCATAATAGTTGTTTTTGTTCTGCTTATATAAGATACCTCAGACAGATACACACAACATATATAAATAAAATTTAAGAATTTTTTCCTTGAACGAAGGATTTTAGTTATGAACGAAGGATTTTACCAGTTCATAACCTGATAAAGCTGCCATATAAACCGATTCTGGATCTTGACTTCTTCAGCTTTTAAAGGGCGCAATTCTTATCCGATTTGGCTGTAATTTTGCACGTGGTGTTTTGGTATTACTTCCAACAACTATGTCAAGTATTGCCCAAATCGGTACATAACCTGATATAGCTGCCATATAAACTGATCTGGGATCTTGATTTCTTGAGCCTCTAGAGGGCGCAATTCTCATCTGATTTGAATGAAATTTTGCATGACGTGTTTTGTTATAACTTCCAAGAACTGTGCTCAGTATGGAACAAATCGGAACATAACCTGGTATAGCTGCCATATAAACCGATCTGGGATCTTGTCTTCTTGAGCCTCTAGAGGGCGCAATTCTCATCCAATTTAAATGAAATTTTGCATGAGGTGTTTTGTTATGAGTTCCAACAACTGTGCTCAGTATGGCACAAATCGGTACATAACCTGATATAGCTGCCATAAAAACTGATCTGGGATTTTGTCTTCTTGAGCCTCTAGAGGGCGCAATTCTCATCCGTTTTGGCTAAAATTTTGCATTGGGTGTTTTGTTAGGACTTCCAAAAACTGTGCTCAGTATGGCACAAATCGGTACATAACCTGATATAGCTGCCATATAAACCGATCTGGGATTTTGTCTTCTTGAGCCTCTAGAGGGCGCAATTCTCATCCAATTTGAATGAAATTTTGCATGAGGTGTTTTGTTATGAGTTCCAACAACTGTGCTCAGTATGGCACAAATCGGTATATAACCTGATATAGCTGCCATATAAACCGATCTGGGATTTTGTCTTCTTGAGCCGCTAGAGGGCGCAATTCTCATCCGTTCTGGCTAAAATTTTGCATTGGGTGTTTTGTTAGGACTTCCAACAACTGTGCTCAGTATGGCACAAATCGGTATATAACCTGATATAGCTGCCATAAAAACCGATCTGCGATCTTGTCATCTTGAGCCTCTAGAGGGCGCACTTCTCATCCGATTTGGCTGAAATTTTGTACAACGGCTTCTGTCATGACCATCAACATATGTGTCCAATATGATCTGAATCGAACTATAGCTTGATACAGCTCCCATATAAACCAATCTCCCGATTTTGCATCTTGTGCCCCTACAAGGCGCAATTCTTATCCGAATGAACTGAAATATTACACAATGACTTCTACAATGGTCCGATTCGGACCATAACTTGATATAGCTCAAATGGCATAACAGTTCTTATTTGTTATTCTTTGTTTGCCTGAAAATAGAAACCGCGCAAAGAACTCGACAAATGCTATTTATGGTGGAGGGTATATAACATTCGGCCCGGACGATCTTGGCACGCTCTTATTTGTTTTTTAGTTCAAATTTTTAAAGTTGGGACAAACTTTTTTTTTGTATACAAAACGTTTAAGCATTACATTAAAGAACAAATATTTAATAATGTAATTTTGTGTGTCTTTACAGCTTCAAGGATGTGTGTACTTGGGACTCTCTATATGGGGTATAGCATTTAGAGAATGTTCAAAATCTACCACAGATCTCTCCCAGGAGTCATTCAAGTTTGCCACCTATTTAATTTATTTCTTGAGTAAGTCAGTCATGGAGCTTAATTTAATTTTTTTTTTTTTTTTTTTTGGCAAATTATTCATTCCTCATTTCTTTCTAGCCGAAGACTGTGGATATCCCGAGGTAACAAATCCCCTGTTAAATGATCCCTCGGTCATACACGTCAATTGGGAAGATTCCGAAGTAGTAACCAATCGTGAGTTTATATTCATGATTGTATATGCAGCAATTAGTGCCCTATGGATAGTTACCTCACTACTTGTCATCACTACAATATGTGGACCAGTGACAAAAATTGTCAGGGGTTTGTGCTTTTGGCCTTGGTTTTTGGTAATTATCGCAGGCAGTATTTTGGATGTTGTTGCTACGGGATTCCACATTCATGATATCGTACATACCACTGTAAGCATTTAAAAGCCTATCTCTTTAGTCTCTGTTCTAACATTTTCTATTCTTATATGCGATTTAGTCTGTCGAAAACACATTTGAGTATTTGGGTCTTTCGGCGGCACCTGGCATCATGGATATGTTAGAAAATTTCGATGCCTACTTTGTAACACCTGCTGTGGTAATGACCTGCATTAGTTCGCGCATTGTCTTGATTTGGCTACTGAATATTTTTGGATCAAGTTTTTGCCTATCTCTATCAAGTGCTCTCGCCAAAAGGGTAAGTAGACGTATAAAAGAGGAGGAAAAGAAAAAACAAAAGATAAGTATCATCGTTACCGTTGAAAAGTTTTAGAGAGCGGCAAAAATAGTTTTTTTTTTTGAAATTATAGTCACATAATATTGGGTTGCCCAAAAAGTAATTGCGAATTTTTCATATAGTCGGCGTTGACAAATTTTGTCACAGCTTATGACTCTGTAATTGCATTCTTTCTTCTGTCAGTTATCAGCTGTTACTTTTAGCTTGCTTTAGAAAAAAAGTGTAAAAAAAGTATATTTGATTAAAGTTTATTCTAAGTTTTATTAAAAATGCATTTACTTTCTTTTAAAAAATCCGCAATTACTTTTTAGGCAACCAAATATATATTAATAACATTAAATGTTGAAAAAAAATCTGTAGAAAAATTTTCTGCGACAATTATGTTAAGACATACTTTAAAAATTTTGATTAAAAAAATTTTATATAATTTTATGTAGAAAAACGTAGACCAATTGTCTATTTGGAATAGGTAAAAAAGAACCTCATTTTTATAAAGTAAGACAAAATGCATTGGCAGTAGAGATTACGACCAGTAGACTAATGATGATAGCTTGGCTGGTATCGACAAGTTATCATAAAGAATATCAGAAGTCCACGTTTAGGGTCCAGTGGAAGAGGAAAATCCTTAAAGTTCGTAGTACCAAAGGTGTACAATACGTCAAGATGCAGCATTTGAAAAAGTCGAGTAGGAGTAATTCACACATATTCTACATAAAGTTCATATATACTAGTCCAGTACATGTGCGGATTAATTTAATCGATAAATATATTTATCCAAGAGCGCACTGATGCAAAATGGCACTTTAAATATTCAATTTTAGGAAAATCGCTAAAAAAAAGATTGGGTCCCTTTTGAATCAAGATCACTATATGTAACTAAAATATAACTGAAAGATGGGGCCCAGTTTTACTAACGGCATCTGGCATCCAAAAGGCGCATTTAATATCTTTACATATTGTAGGTCATTGGTAGCACCAATGATTTGGCGAAAACCTCTGAAGCTGAACCAAACTATTAAAAATAATTTATTTATTAAATTTGTTGGACATGGGTACGTATGAATACTTTTTGGCAATCATGCCCACATATGCCAGGGGAAACGTCCGATGCAGTCCGATTCAAGTTTTAAGCTCAATGATAAGGGGCCTCCTTTTTATAGCCGAGTCCGAGCGGCGTGGCGCATTGCGACACCTTTTTGGAGAGAAGTTTTACATGGCAAAGTAACTCACAAATGTTGCCAGCATTAGGAGGGGAAAACCATCGCTAAAAATTTTTTCTGATGGTCTCGCCAGGATTCGAGCGGACATGCTAACCTCTGCGCTACGGTGGCCTCCACGGACTGTATTGTATTTATTTTTCCACTAGGACATAACATGCATTTTTGGCATACCATACGAGGAACCCATGTCTTGTCCTGAAGACATATTTCATAAGCTTAACGTACGGCTAATATGGACAATTTTCATATATATTTACCAAAGATATATTAAATACCTTATATTAAAAAACTTAAGAGAATTTTTACTGAAAAAAAAAAATAATTTTTTTTTGTTTTTAAAAGCAATGAAATCGTAAATTATGGATCAATGCTATATCTCAAAACTGTTGTCGGATTTAGAAATAACGAGAAAGAAACATTAAAAACCCCAGAGGAAACAGTCAAACGTATTTTATTTCCCAGTGTAGTCAATGACTTCATGAAAGATATTTGGCCTTTGCACATTCATACCAACAAGTCTAATATTCTTCTGTTTTTATTTTGTAGAACACTTCGACTAAGAGCAGTGTGACCAGCGCAAATACAACAAGCACGGCTCCAGTTACTATTCAACAAGAACAGCCCACTCGAGAAGTCCAAGTTATGGCGGTGGCTGCGGAAATCCAAAGTCAACAAAGATCTGTCAGTCCAGAGCCACGAGACTCGCAACTAATTCGACCCAAGCCACTGATAATACAAAACCCATCAACAACTAGCATTAACAGACAATCATCAATGATGACGCCCCAAAACAATAGACCTTATGAGTTGCAATCGCCTACGGCTCCACCACCCACCGTGTATACGCCAACAAATGAACCAGTGACATATCGCAACACAGAATCGCACCCTGACCGACTGAATTATCCCACACAGCAACAGCCAAAGACACAATTATATCCCACACCACAATTGCCAAAGACACCTGTCTACCACGAGGAGTTGTCGACGATTTCACCCTTGAATAGTCGCTATGCAAATTCTGAGAGTTTCTCACCACAACCTCAGCAAAACCAAAGAATCAGTGAGGAACTGCGAGGCCAATTGCCCTGGTCCTATACCAGCATTCCGCCGCCAACGCCAAAGAAACCACAAATGCATGTTTATCCCGAAATACCAGAGCCCGATTATGGCCATTAAAAACAGCTAATATCCGAAGCCTTTGCTGGCCTAAAAGTTGCATGGGTGAAGTGTGATAAAAATATTAACTGAATTAATTGTATTTGTTGTTTTTGGTTTGTTTTTTTGTTTTCTGTTATTCTAATCTTATAAGCGTCATTATAGCACATTACCAAACATCATTTATTATCAGTACTTTGGAAATAAATCAAAAAAAAAAAAGAAATAGTTGTTCAAGTTAAGTTATAGTTGAATTAGATTTGTTTTTTGTTGAAGATATTCTCTTATTTCCAATAAAGATGAATTCAAATCAAGATCCATTGGTTTGCCATTGATGTGAATTTCTATTTTAGGCACTTCTTCGCAGGATTTGGAGCCAATCACAATTATTAAAGGATAGCCCATTCTAAATAAAACAAATATAGAAAATTAGCATTTTCCAAGTGTTAAAGGGCTTAAAAATCATACCTTTTGGCTTCCATAAGTCTCTTGCCTATGGTTAAATACTTGCGGTCATCATGCAGCACATCTTTGCCACATAATATATCCAGCTCATGCAACATTTGTTGTTCAATCTTTTCACCTTGAGCGGCTTCTTTGCTTCCCTGTTTGGGTCCAATGACACAAGCGTCATACGGAGCCAAAATGGTGGGCCATTTTAATTCTTGCTCGTTAGACAATACCTCCAGTGATGCTGCCAATATACGACTGATGCCAATACCATAGCAACCCATTATTAGCGTTTTAGGTTTCCCATCCGTATCCAAATAAGTGGCATTGAACACTTTTGAATATCGATCACCCAATAGAAAAGTGTGGGCCACCTCCATTCCCTTAACTTGCCTAACATTCGAGCTTTGACATTTTACGCAAGTGACTTTGGTTTTCACTTGAGAAACTTCCTCGTTAAATGCATAATTACAATCTTGACAATGCAACAAATTATCTTCGCCCGCTGGCGAGATATAGTGATATTCGTGAGATAGTTTTCCTCCCATCATGCCAGTGCAAGCTTCGACTAAAAACAAATGAGATTTCAATATAAATTCTATTGTATTTAAAAGAGATATATTTTACTGTGTATAGAGAAAAAATAGGTTAAAAGTATGTGGTCAAAATGGAAAAAACAGTTCAGGGTAAGTTTTAAATCAATTAAAACAATTCGATCATCAACGAATAACATTGCACTATTTTACATGCTGAGGGGCTCTGCAGTTTAATGAGAGCTTGTTTTGTCCAAAATATGTATAAAATTTAAGGTAACTCCACTCTCAGTTGGCCCATCTCCACCTAGGTAATACCCCACATATGGAAAATGGTCTCTGTTATAAAGCAGAGTAAATCCACAGAATTATATGAGTCGTTTTATCTTTTATCCTTGAAGCGCTACTTCTGCTCTTTCCGAACCATTCAGATGTCGTAGCCTGAAAATCGGTCCTACGAAATCTTCACGACATGGTTTACGATCTGGCCATCAGCACTTGGGCGATTGGCCGACCTGCCTCAGTTTTGGCAGCAGGAGTGAGCGAAACGCAGTAGAGAAGCCATCCGACCTTCCAAAACACTGCAATACCAACCATCACGAACTGCCACTATCTTAAGCGTTAAGAAGCATGGTCAATTTCCATCTAAAAAAAATGTCCTAAATGTCCATGCGAGGAATCGCCCGAATTTCAAACTTTTCAATCTGGCACCCTCTCCTAGGACCGGGCAGAATATTGGGGACCGACCACCATGGATTCTGTTAAGAATGTACACATTTGAATTTAGTTGTGTGTTGTACACTGAGGCGGCAGCCCTTGCGGATGAAGGACTTCATCGGGTCAATCCGGTACGTACAACCGGCTGCCAGTGTAGTTATAATGTACATCGTCGTATAAATACACGTATAAAATAAACAGTTGGTGAGTGCAGTTGGTGGACAAAACGCAATGACTAGACACCGAACTTCGAAGCATAGAGTTCTGAATGCAAAGTGCACACGACACCCTATGGCTCAGAATAAAACAATCCCATGGCAGCCGGTTGTACGTAACAGGCTGGCGCCGCAGTGTACAACACACTGCTACAACAACAATTCAGAATAAAACAATCTGTAACTTTTTACGGCGATCGTGGCTACAACAACGACAAATACATATACAATACATTATGTACATAAAATAAACGGAGCCATAATTTCTCAAGACAAATGAACAAAAAAATAATTTTTCAAAAATTTTATGTTTGGACAAAAGCTGGCACGTTTTGTAAAGAAACTCTGAAGGTTTTTCTTAACGGTAATCCAAACTAATTTCATAGCATTTTGCTTAAGCCGAAAAAATTTAAAATTGAATTCAACTAAGACTTTCTTGTCTATTATTACTAACATTATATTACCTTTTTCAAATGGTACCTCCAACTGCTTGAACAGTCTTAGATATGATTCATTCACCAATTCGTATGTTTCTCTGGCCTCCAAATCATTTCGATCAAATGAGTACATGTCTTTCATAAGAAACTCCTTAGCCCTCATTAATCCAAAGCGTGCCTTTAACTCATCTCGAAACTTGGGACCGATTTGATATAATCGTAAAGGTAATTGTTTGTGTGAAATAGGTGCTGTAGCCGCCAACATTGATGTTATGGCCTCCTCGTGAGTCTAAAATTAACTTAGAAATAATAAAACGGTTACTTAAATTACACCTACTTACCGGACTCAATAGAAAGGATTTGTCATGGCGATCACGTAACATAAAAAACTCTGTGATATCTCCCTGCAGCCTGCCAGATTTCTTCCATAGAGTTGTTGAAGTTAATATGGGAAGTGACATTTTTTGTCCTTCTACGCGAAACATTGCCTCATTCACTAGGTGACAAAGTTTGTCCAATGAACGTTGACCTATGGGCATGATTTGAAATGTGCCATTAGATGCCGGTTTCAATAGACCCAACTCAGTCATCAACTGAAAAAGGAGTTTCGCTGAAACTTTGTTTTTCTTTTAAATAATCGGTAATACCTTTTGGCTTTTGGATAAAGCCTCCACAGGTTTGGTAACAGCATTTTTGGGAGTCACCAGCACCGGCCAATACAAACGGGACAACTTCTGCATGTTTTCATTCCAATGGTTGTTTTATTGCCAATCAGCTGTTATATTTAACTTTAGGACTATGTACCGTTCACACATAGAGTTATTGTGATTTGACGATGTTCGGTTGAGAACCAAAGCTTTTTCAAAAGCTGCCAACAATTCAATAAGTGGTCACAACAACCATAATTTAGCTTACCAATTAGCAAATTTGCTGATTTTATTCAGTAGGGCATTCCCCCATAAAGGGTGGTATTATATTCGCTTTTAGCAACATTTTTTCATGATTATACTACTGATACTACTTTTTTTTGGGAAAAAATTTCCCAAATTCGTTTTTTCAGTGGTTTGACAAGGTTGCCACATTTAATTTTTTTGTGCTTCTTTGGCCAAAATGTTGCCAATTACCTATTAAATTTAATATGGCACCAATCAATTTATAAGCTGCTTACGTACATGTGTACACACAAATGTGAGTGTGTGGACCGTTCTTAAATTCATATATGTTGCTGTAATTTCAACCAAAACCCACCCCTTCGAAATTTATATATAATGAAACACAAGACTATTAAACTATTTGTTAATATAAATAATTTTGTAGTATTTTCATTGGTATAAGTTAAATAAGCACAACTTTCCAAAAGCCTTTGCCAGCATCTTCCACTTGTTTCAAAATATTGTTGTTGTAATTGCAAAAGCATATGAGCAAGATCACTAACACTAACAAACACATAGTTGCAATTAGAAGTTTGGCGACCGCGTTTAGTTTACTTAAGAAATCGACTTGTTGCGCAGCAACTGTGATTGTGCTCTTTTTTGGGGTCGTGAAATGTAAATTTTCCCTAGATGAAAAAACTAATTAAAGCGAAGCGACCACTTTTTATCACTATTTTCTGCTTATTTTGTTTTTATATGGAATTTCACCATAAAAACCGAATATAGTACCAACCTATAGTACGAAAAAAATTGATAGTTTCATTCAGTGGGGTAAAATTTTAATAAAATTCTTATTTTATCATTGTGATTTGTGTAGTGTTTCAGAAAAGTTATCGTGAAAAACATGGGCTTTCAACCAGACATTAGCTTAAAAAAGGTTTTCATATATTTCACGTTTTTAGTTTATACGTTTTTTAAGCTGAGTATTCTGTTCAGCTTTTCAGGCGGAATGCTGTCAAACTCCATATAAACAACGTGAAAAAGTAGTACTCTGTTTATAGTGAGAAAAATGGACAAAAGAAATTTTGGTTGCAACGCTTGACATCATTGTCGGCATAATTTTTGTTTTATTGGTTTCAATGGCTCGATTTTTTTTTTTACTTGTGAAAATAATAATTAAACCATAAGTTTTTGGTACGAAAAAAAAAATCTAAACATAACTGTCAAACGCAGCTCGCGGAACATTTAAAGATTTGCCCGACTATTCCGAAATTTCAGAATAGAAAATTAACCCTTATATGGGATTTGACAATTGTTCACGTGAAAAGCCAAATACCATAACCAACCCTTAAGGCTGGTATTGTGTTCGCTTTCCGCAATATTTTCGACGCTTATTTTTATAATAGATTTTAAAGCAAAAAACATGCTGTTATCATTCAGAAGCACATTGTCTTATTAATATTGGTAAAAATTTAATAAAATTGTTATATTATCATTGAGTAATTGCGAAACACATGGGCTTCAAGGGTGAAAAACGAATTTAGTACCAGCCAATAATGGGTGAATGAGGGACCATTTTTTGCTGTGGTTGGAAATTGTTATTGATTTCTCTCCAATGTAGATTTTACATTACTCAAATTCACAATACGTGATTACGACTTTACTAATTGTGGTGCTATACTCACATCAGTTAGTAACCGGTATTTCACAATGACAATCACATGAAATCAGCTGTTTTTAATTGTTTCCACACCGGGGACGCATATTTTGACCCAAACTATTTGTTTGTATTTCTTTGACAAAGGTGTTCCTAGAACAATCCTGATATCGGACGATGCATAGGGAATTGTACAAGCAAAATATCAGCAGTAGTGAACGACAGGAGCTTCGTCGTCAAAAGCTATTGCAAGAGCAAAGGAACAGACGTCTGGAACAGCAGGACGAACTGCGTGAGCTGCCTTTGTTACAAAGGAAGGAAAGCAATGGGCGTAGTAAATATAAGAAGCATAATTTCCAAGATTTGTATGGCACCGAAATATCTCTTCAGTTTTCGGAATGGATGAAGGAGAAGCCAGAGAATTTGGCCGAATGGTTTTTGGTGCCCTGCCCCAAGGGTCAAAGGTGTTTGGTAGTTTCGGCGAGGGGACGCACGAAAATGTTTAGTAAAAACGGTCGTCACCGAATGTCCTTTAAATCCATTCTTCCCGGCGGTGGGGCTTCTGTCAGAAGTGCTGGAGGATTTTCCATTTTGGACTGTGTCTACAACGAAGATATGGGTGCATTTTATGTCCTGGATGTCTTGTGGTATGGCAAACAAAGTTTCCTTGATTGTGAAGCTCAATTCCGCTTCTTTTGGCTCAAGTCTAAATTTGAAGAGCTGCAGGAGGAGGAGGAGTATAATACAAAGAATATTGAAAATATTAAGCAATTTTTTCTATTGGAAAGCTGCGATATGTGCAACGATGAGTCGATTGCGCGGGCTCTACAATGCTATCCACTGTGGGCGGAAAACCAACCACAATTGGATGGTTTTCTGTTCTATCATAAAGAGTCCAGTTACACCTGCGGCTCCACACCACTTGTATGCTGGCTTTTCCCCTTTATGGTGAATGATGTTTTGCAAATGTCGGTTAGCAACCAATACGAGATACCACCTAACTACTCCACCCCTTTGTTCTATATGGAGGAGTTTGACAGAGAAATGGCGCGTAAACGGCAAAAGTGGCAGTCAAAGAAAATGGATTGCAGCAATGACACAGATTCCTTGAACTCTTCGATATGTTCGAATTCTCAGACCAACACAGGTGGTATGGATTATCTGAAAGAAGAGTTGGGCGAAAGAGCGGAGCAGCAAAACACGACAGAGGACATGATGATGGGAGGCAAGCAAGTTGACTCTTTGCAACACATAATGAATGCGGAGCGCCTGTTAGAATTGGAGGGAATTGCAGAGCTATGAATGAATTTCTACCTTTGGGGGGAGATTTTGCTCGGACTTGCGCACTAGAGTTTGCAAGTTAGGACATGTATGCACACGAGCATTGTCTGGGCACTGAAACTGTAAAGAAGCTTAACAGTGCAGAAGAAAATGAAGAGTCGCTTGCAAAACCAAAGAAAATAATAAATTGTGAGAAATAAAAACCTTAATTGAATTTGTTTTAATAATTACCATGGTCATCCAACGCGGTTGGAAAATATTGAGTGATGCTGGTTCTACTTCCGCTTCTTCTACCGAAGCAAATAGATCTCCCACAGGTTTAAACTCCTCGTCTGATGATTCAAATTGCTCCAATCAAACTACTCATTCCATGGTCACTAGTGCCAGTCCTGTAGCGAGTCACCATAAATTAGAGTCCATCATTAACAGTAACGAGTCCTGCACCAATACTGGCAACATCATGGTAAGTAACAGCTATCCCTATACCAGAACCACATTTTATGCCTAAGATTTGGGTTATTTTGTCCCTTCCAGAAGTTCGTTACAACTCCACAAATGGCAGAAATGACGCTACAAAAGCTACGCCAACGCTTCTCCAATACAACACCAATGAGCAGTTCATCAGCAGAGTCTGGCATGCGTTCACTGGAATTGGTTCGTATTGCTGTGCAAACTGCTTTCGACAAGGAAATAGATGAACTGGTGAAACAGTACATCGAGGTAAGTGATTTTGTCAGTGTGTGCCCTTAATTAAAGTTCTTGCACTTGCAGACGTACTTTAAGCCAGCCTTTAACAACATCAAAGAAAATTTGGGTCAAGGTGCTGTCAACGAAGACGCGGTAAGTGAAAAATACTACAAACCGAGATTTCAAATGGAATCATTTCTTTTTTGTACCACTTGCCATTTAGCTTCAGAAAATGTCCTGTGCTCTGCTAGAAAACGCCAAGTCACAGTATAAAATATTGCGCTTTAAGCCTCAATCCTCGGCTCCAATAAACAGCAACTTGGCAACAGCAATTTCTGGTGTCCAAGATAATAATTCAATACGAATGGCTTTAAAGAGACCAGCACCCAATAAGCCCTCGGCTACAGTCATAGAGATACAGAAACGATTCTTTCCAGACAACATGATAATTAAAACCACATCCACCGCAGCAGTTGCACAGCAGCTAAATCCCCCACAAATAATACCTGTGGTGGGCACTCTGGTCCAAAGCCAGTCGACGACGACTTCCTTTGTGCAGCAACAACAGCATTCTAGCCAACAAAAAATACAAGCAAACGTTGTGGTGCCACAACCACCCAGAAGACAAATATTCTGGAACACCGCCCACATATCGACCAGCACCAAATTTGTTTTAGATGTTCAAGCCAACCAGGCCTTTGGCTTTGGCGCCGAAAAAGAGCGCCGCTTGGCAAGCAAACATCCTGAGCTAATCCGCTACTTGCCAGATAACGAAGACCGCGATTGGTTGGTCTCGCAACAGATAATACCGCAACCGAATCGAAATTCACGTTTTCTCTTCTTGATCTACGATGAAGTGTGTCGCCTGTATCAAACCCATGAAGCGTACAAATCTAAATCCTCCATAGATTTGTCAGTAATGATGACTTTTACCGTACCGGACTTTATGATACAAAAGATGAAAATCTTCTTTGTGGATTTAAATATAAAGAGCCGAGGGCTAATAACCAACTCGTATTCGATAGGAGGTGGCGTACCTCCATCTGTGGCACAAAGCAACAGTCATTTGCGCAATGCTTTGCTATTGGGTACAACCACCACCACCACTACCACTCAGACGTCAGTAGCCGGAGCGGGAGTAGCATCACCATCTTCTTCAGCAACATCTTCAAATGTCGCCGGTGGAACCATGACGACAGAAACAGTTTCAACCGGTAATTTGTCTTCAACACCAGCGACATCATCGAATATACCGACATCATCATCATCGTCGTCATCCACGTCATCGGCTTCTTCATCAAACATAACCTCTACCGACGGTTTGTTGCCACAGAAAAGCAAATCAAGCAATTTGAGTTCTTCCCATGCAACCTTGACAGCGCTCTTAAACAATTCCACACCAGCAACAAATGAAAAGTCCAACAATACATCGGCATCCACCACTTCCAATTTAGCTTCATCCACTCCAACTTTGTTAAATAAATTAAGAAAATAAAGGGAACAGAAAAACTTGCAATTGGAAAAAGTTGATAATGGAAAGTGTCGTTAATGTTGGGCGAATTGGGTTCACCATTATTCACAATTGACTCCTACAATGAGCTTTTTTTACCTTTAACATAATTATTAACGGAAAAGCATACTTTTTTTGAGATGAGAGTCTTGACATACGAAGTGGAATCGTTGTGGTGAAGGAGTTTTCTTACCTCCAAATATTACATGGCTCAAATATTACACGACTTTTTATTTTACCCTCCACCATAGGATGGGCAGCTATACCTAAATATAGTCAGATCTGAACCATATTTGGAACGGATATCGGGGGACATAAAACTACCCACTGTTTCAAATTTCAGCGAAATCGGGTAATGAAAACTTTTTTTATGGGCTTCAGACCCTTTATCGGCAGATCGGTCTATATGACAGCTATATCTAAATTCAGTCCGATCTGAACCATATTTAGGTCAGATATCAGGAGGCGTAAAGCTACTCACTATTTAAAATCTCAGCAAAATAGGATGAAAAATAAAGTATTTATGGGCGTTAGACCCTTTAACGGAAAATCGGTCTATATAGCAGCTATATCCAAATGTGGTCCGATTTGGCCCGTTCAAGTACTTTACCAGCGTGCTTCAAAAAGACGTATCTGAGCCAAATTTCAGCTTAATATATCAATTTTTGAAGGCCGTAGAATGATTACAACAGACGGACGGACAGGTGGATAGACGGACAGATATACGGACATCGTTAAATCGCCTTAGAATTTTACGACGATCCGAAATATATACACTTTGTAGGGTCGGAAATTGATATTTCGATGTGTTGCAAACGGAATGACTAAATAAATGTAAGCCCTATCCTACGGTGGTGGGTATGAAAATATTGTAAATTATGGTCCTAGGCTATATCTCAACAAGTAAAGGCGTGCTAAGTTCAGACAGTGCCGAATCTTATATACCCTCCACCATGAATCGCATTTGTCGAGTTCTTTTCCCGGCATCTCTTCTTAGGCAAAAGAGGATATAAGGAAAGATTTGCTCTGCTATTAGAGCGATATCAAGATATGGTCCGGTTTGGACCACAATTAAAGTATATGTTGGAGACCTGTGTAATATGTCAGCTAATTCGAAATAGAAATGCGCCCTTTGGGGGCTCAAGAAGTAAAATATTGGGTTGCCCAAAAAGTAATTGCGGATTTTTTAAAAGAAAGTAAATGCATTTTTAATAAAACTTAGAATGAACTTTAATCAAATATACTTTTTTTACACTTTTTTTCTAAAGCAAGCTAAAAGTAACAGCTGATAACTGACAGAAGAAAGAATGCAATCACGGAGTCACAAGCTGTGAAAAAATTTGTCAACGCCGACTGTATGAAAAATCCGCAATTACTTTTTGCGCAAACCAATAGGAAACTCCGATATATATGGGAGCGGTATCAGGTTCTAGACCGATTCAGACCATAAAAAACACGTATGTTGCTGGTCATGAGATGATCCGTCGTACAAAATTTCAGGCAAATCGAATAATAATTGCGATCTCTAGAGGCTCAAGAAATCAAGATCCCAGATCGGTTTACATGGCAGTTATATCAGGTTATGAACCGATTCGGACCTTATTTGACACAGTTGTTGAAAGTACGAATAAAATACGGCATGCAAAATTTCAGCCAAATCGGATGCGAATTGCGCCCTCTATTGGCTCAAGAAGTCAAGTCCCCAGATCTGTTTATATGACAGCTATATCAGATTATAAACCGATTTGAACCATACTTGGCACAGTCGTTAGATATCAAAACAAAACACGTCGTGGCAAAATTTTATTCCAATCGGATAAGAATTGCGCCCTCTAGAGGCTAAAGAAGTCAAGACCCAAGATCGGTTTATATGCCAGCTATATCAGGTTATGGACCGATTTGGACCAAACTTGGCACAGTTGTTGGAAGTCATATTAAAATACTTTATACTAAATTTCAGCCAAATCGAATGAGAATTGCGCCCTCTAGAGGCTCAAGGAGTCAATATCCCAGATCGGTTCATATGGCAGCTATATCAGGTTATGTACCGATTTGCGCCATACTTAGCACAGTTATTGGGAGTCATAATAAAATACCTCATCAAAATTTCAGCCAAATTGGATGAGAATTGCGCCCTCTAGAGCCTCAAGGAGTCAATATCCCAGATCGGTTTATATAGCAGCTATATCAGGTTACGAGCCGATTTGCGCCATACTTAGCTCAGTTATTGGAAGTCATAATAAAACACCTCATGCTAAATTTCAGCCAAATCGGATGAGAATTGCGCCCTCTATTGGCTTAAGAAGTCAAGATCCCAGATCGGTTTATATGACAGCTATATCAGGTTACGAAACGATTTGCAACATACTTAGCACAGTTATTGGAAGTCATAATAAAACACCGCATGCTAAATTTCAGCCAAATCGGATAAGAATTGCGCCCTCTAGAGGCTCACGAAGTCAAGACCCAAGTTCGGTTTATATGACAGCTATATTTGGTTATGGACCGATTTGAACCTGAATGCTTGGCACAGTTGTTGGAAGTCGTAACAAAATACCTCATACATAATTTCAGCCAAATCGGATGAGAATTGCGCCCTCTAGAGGCTCAAGAAGTCAATATCCCAGATCGGTTTATAAGGCAGCTATATCAAAACATGGACCGATATGGCCCATTTACAATCCCAACCGACCTAGAAGTATTTGTGCAAAGTTTTAAGCGGCTAGCTTTACTCCTTCGAAAGTTAGCGTGCTTTCACCAGACAGTCGGACGGACGGACATGGCTAGATCGACATAAAATGTCACGACGATCAAGAGTATATATATTTTATGGGATTTCAGACGAATATTTCGAGTAGTTACAAACAGAATGACGAATTTAGTATACCCCCATCCTATGGTGGAGGGTATAAAAACAAGAGCTGTTGGTGCTGTTGGATTTGGAAAAATACACGACACAGAAAAAAAGAAACACACCGAGAAAGCGTACAACTGTTTCATTTTGTTGACTAGTGTAATTATTTGCTTTAATCTAGAAAAATAAAAAAAAAATATTTAAAGTGCGGCTTGGCCCTTCAATACCCATGCCAAATAGTTCAAAATCATTAAGTCAAAAGACAGTTATGGTTTCTATATAAACTGATCCACTAAACTGACTTCTTAAGCCCCTGGAAACCTAAAAATTTGCAATAGAAGTATCAAGTTGGGTCCTTATATATGTAAGGACCTAATGGGAAATAGGAAAACGGATATGAAGTTTTGAGCCGCTATTAGGGCAAGTATTATTTGTATAACCCTTGACCTTTAAACCAAGGCTTAAAAACACCCATGTATACATAAATGAAAACCTTATGTTATCCATGGTGGAGGAAAGAACATTTTGATTTAATTTGCAAATTTAAGACAACATCTGAGTTCCTAATCAAGAAGTTCTTGTTAATGAGAATGTTTCAATGACTTGAAAATTATGACTTGGAAATCTTTTGTAGTGTATTGTTATGAAGAAAACAACAAAATAACTTTGATATACGGCAATATTTTCCATAACCAGTTTGCGGCGAAATATTTCATTCTACTGAAACAATAAATATGTAAATTATTCAATAGTTATTGCCAGTTAAGCCTGACAATGTGTACGAAAGTGAAAATAAACCCTCAAAAGGTTTTGGCCAATTCTGTATTGATAAAACGTGACCATCTTTTGTCCACATTGTTTGGATGATAACATAGCTATCGGCTAAATTTGTGTAGCATATTTAAGCAAATTAGTTTAGTAATCATTAAAGTTTTACGCTTGTTATGTTGAACTAACACAATAAGTAATGTATTTGTGTTAAGAAAGAAATTTATGTTACGAGGGCAGCTCCATAAGTTTCTGGCCGAGACAACTCTAGGTGTTGCCAAGACCATTGCGAAGTTTGACATTTTCTACCATAATCTTACTCAGAACGTGTTGAGGTACGACCATCATTTGTGTTGTTTACAGTTACTTGAAAAAATTAATCTGACAAACCAGTAAGGAAAGGCAGAAGAACTATTTAATCCCCTACACCTACCCTATAAGTACAAAGTGGGAGCTATGTCTAATACCCGACCCATTTTGATGGACCTCGTGGGATGTTTTCGGATGGGTTAAAAGCTACATTTATTATCAGATTTTGCTGAAATTTGGGACAGTGAGTTGTGTAAGACCTTTCGACATCCTTCGTTAATTTGGCCCAGATCGGTCCAGATTTGGATATAGCTGCCATATAGACCGATCCTCCGATTTAGTGTCTGAGGCCCATAAAAGCCACATTTATTATCCGATTTTATTGAAATTTGGGGCAGTTAGTTGTCAATTTGACCTTGATCGGTTCAGATTTGGATATAGCTGCCATATAGAGCGATCTCCCGACTTAAGGCTTTGGACCCATAAAAGGCGCATTTATTGTCTGATGTCGCCGAAATTTGGGACAGTGAGTTAAGTTAAGTCCCTTGACATACTTCTGCAATATGGCTCAGATCGGTTCAGATTTGGATATAGCTGCCATATAGATCGATCCTCCGATTTAGGGTCTTAGGCCCATAAAATTTAGGCCCAATACATTTATTATCCGATTTTGCTGAAATTTGGGACAGTCAGTTGTCTATGGCCCTTCGATATATTTCTTCAATTTGACCTTGATCGGTTCTGATTTGGATATAGCTCCCATATAGACCGATCTCTCGACTTAAGATTTTGGACCCATAAAAGGCGCATTTATTGTCCGATGCCGCCGAAATTTGGGACGTTGAGTTAAGTTAAGTTCCTTGACATACTTCTGCAATATGGCACAGATCGGTACAGATTTGGATATAGCTGCCATATAGACCGATCCTCCGAATTAGGGTCATAGGCCCATAAAAGCCGCATTTACTATCCGATTTTCCTGAAATTGGGACAGTAAGTTATCTTAAGCCCCTCGATACCTTTCTTCAATTTGGCCCCGATCGGTTCAGATTTGGATGTAGCTGCCATATAGACCGATCTCTCGATTTAAGGTTTTGGACCCATAAAAGGCGCATTTATTGTCCGATATCGCCGAAATTTGAGACAGTGAGTTGTGTAAGGCTCTTTGACATTTTTCTGCAACTTGGCCCAAATCGGTCCAGATTTGCATATAGCTGCCATGTTGACCGATATCTCGATTTAAAGATTTGTTCCCATAATAGACGCATTTATAATCCGATTTCACTGAAATTTGACACAGTGACTTATGTTAGGCTTCTCGACATCCGTGTCGTATATGGTTCAGATCGGTTTATTTTTAGACATAGCTACTTAAAAGACCAATATTTTGTTATACACAATTGAACATTGACTTGTACTTATTAGTATTTGGTCCAAATCGGAACATATTTCTATATGACTGCTACGGGACATAAGGTATGCAATTTTCGCCGGATTTTGATGACAGGTGGTTCAAATATATACCCGAGGTGGTGGGTATCCAACGCCTTTTTACTTGTTTAAAGACAAGATTTTCTGTTGACAAAATTTAAATAAAAAATTGTTTATACGTCAATAAAATTTTTTCTTAACTCAAAATGCCAATGAAATTTGTAATGTATAAAGACAAAACCACGGCGTATTTAATGAGGCGCATCGGCTTTAATTTGGTCCAGATCGGTCCAGATTTGGTTATAGGTGCTATATAGTACGATCTCTCGATTTAAAATCTTGAAATTTCGTTGAATTTGATCAGATCCAATATTTTATTCTACAAAATCCAGATCACATCCAATATTTTATTCTACAAAAATGAACAGTGAGTTCTATTTATTTGACCACTTAATGTCTGTGCCAATTTTGAGTGCATAAGTTATTCAGTTTTCACCGTATTGTGACTAAAGGTGGTTTACATATACACCCTAGGTGGTGGGTATCCAAAGTTCGGCCCGGCCGAGCTTAATGCCTTTTTACTTGTTTGGATCTTCAAATAAGGTACAAAGGCAACTGCCTAACTTTCAAAGATATTTTGACCTGCATTTTAGATTTTTGTCTTTAATAACAAGACGCAAAGTTAATCAACTGCTAAACCACTATTTAAAATAAAAAAAATCTTAATATCAAGAAAAATATATTTCACCAAAGGAAATGTTTCCTTATAAAGTTTGAAAATTCGTCATCTTTAATTTACTTATCTTTGGCACGAAACTTTAATATACGGCAAACATGTTTTCAGTGCAGCATAAAGCCGCTAACAAGTTTTCTGTTATCTGCCTTCTTATGACATTTATATATTTTTTTTTAATTATTTTAAACCTTTAAAGGTGTCTCTAAGCAAACCCTAAATATATGCCTCTGCTAACCTGGTTCATGTGAGCTGTTTTATTTTTTTTTTGCTCAAATATTGAAAATGAAATATTCGAATAAGATATGAGTGTTTCGCTTAGGGCAGCTTGATAAGCAATAATATATAATTAATAATATTTGATATGAACCTTTGTGCCGCATGACAATGAAAAATATCTATTTCCACCCAATAATGTTATTTAAATAATATTTATTTATGGTTTTTGTTCAATATTTGCAGATATAGGGGGAGACATGCAGTTCCGACATTATTCTCTAAATATGACAATGCAAATGAAGTCGCTACCTGTCCCAGTTGGTGGATTAAAAAATAGCTCGGTGCTCATTAAGCCGTCTCTCCCAGCGCATCAGAAATGACATTGACTTTTGGGAATCGAATGGGCGAAATACATGTTTACGAATAACAATAATGAAATTATTAATAGCACAAAATGAATATTTATATAAAAACACCCATACCACCTCCTCATCTGGATTCGTTGAAACATCTAAAAAAAGCAAATGACTATTCCGTTATTGCTATCAATTTGATATTCTGCAAAAAGTCAAACAATTTGCAATGAGAAGTTACTTTCGATTAGCGCTGACAAACCCCTCTTTTGGAAATTACCTATTACTAATTATCATATTTATGCCGGAGACACTTTTAATTTTAATTTGAGCAAATTGCGAGCGAATTTAATTGCGTTATATAATGGAATTTCTAATTGAACTTTAATGTATTTCAACTCAAACAAGTTAACTAGTTTATAAATGTCAACTTACTTACTAACACCCGTTTAGCTGGTAGCCTACTAACGTTTTTAATGATGTCTTAATGACACCATAATGAGATGTTAATACTTCACGAAACTCGATCAAACTAGGATTGATGAATATCAAAAACAGTTTGAAATAGTAACAACTAAAAAGGAGTTAAATGCGACCAGGTCAAACTTTGGATATATGGTAGCTATATCCAAATCTGCACCAAATTGAAGAAGGATGTCTTACACAACTCACTGTTCCAAATTTTGGCAAAATCGGACAATAAATGTGCCTTTTATGGGCGCAAGACCTTAAATCAAGAGATCGGTCTATATGGCAGCTATACCCAAATCTGGACCGAACAAGGCCAAACTGAAGAAAGATGTCAAAGGGCCTAACACAACTCACTGTCCCAAATTTTAGCAAAATCGGATAATAAATGTGGCTTTTATGGGCCCAAAACCGCAAATCGAGAGATCGGTTTATATGGCAGCTGTATCCAAATCTGGACCGATCTGTGCCATATTACAGAAATATGGCGAGGGGGTTAAACTAACTCACTGTCCCAAATTTTAGCAAAATCGGATAATAAATGTGGCTTTTATAGGCCTAAAACCCAAAATCGGCGGATCGGTCTATATGGCAGATATATCCAAATCTAGACCGATCTGGGCCAAGTAGATGAAGGATGTTGAAGGGCCTAACACAACTCACTGACCCAAATTTTGGCGAGATCGTATAATAAATGCGCCTTTTATGGGCCTAAAACCTTAAATCGAGAGATCGGTCTATATGGCAGCTATATTAAAATTTGAACCGATCTGGGCCAAATTGAAGAAGGAAGTCTAATGGCCTAACAAAACTTATTGCCCAAAATTTCAGCAAAATCGGATAATAAATGTGGCTTTTATAGGCCTAAGACCCTAAATCGACGGATCGGTCTATATGGCAGTTATATCCAAATCTGGACCGATCTGAGAGAAATTGCCGAATTATGTCGAAGGGGCTAACACAACTCATTGTCCCAAATTTCATCAAAATCGGATAATAAATGTGGCTTTTATGGGCCTAAGACCCTATATCGGAGGATCGGTCTATATGGTAGCTATATCCAAATATGGACCGATCTAGGACAAATTGACGAAGGATGTCGAAGGGCCTAACACAACTCACTGTCCAAAATTTCGGAGAAATCGGGCAATAAACACGCCTTCTACGATCTAGGCCAAATTGAAGAAAGATGTCAAAGGGCCTAACACAACTCACTGTTCCAAATTTTAGCAAGATCGGTCTATATGGCAGCTATATCCAAATCTGAACCGATCTGGGGCAAATTAAAGAAGGATGTTGAAGAGCCTAACACAACTAACTGTCCCAAATTTCAGTAAAATCGGATAAAAAATGTGGCTTTTATGGGCCTAAGACCCTAAATCGGCGGATCGGTCTATATGGGGGCTATATCAAGATATAGTCCAATATAGCCCATCTTCGAACTTAACCTGCTTATGGACAAAACAAGTAAAAGCGTGCTAAGTTCGGCCGAATCTTATATACCCTCCACCATGGATCGCATTTGTCGAGCTCTTGCCACGGTATCTCTTTTTAGGCAAACAAAGGATAAAAGAAAGGAATTGCTATATGTTATTGGAACAATATCAAGTTATGGTACATTTCGGACCATAATTGAACTGAATATTGGACACCATAGTAGAAGTCATTGTGTAAAATTTCAGCCAAATCTAGTAAGAATTGCGTATTTTAGGGGCTGAAGAAGTAAAATAGGGAGATCGGTTTATAGGGGAGCTGTATTAGGCTATAAACCGATTCATGCCGTATTCGAAACGTATGTTAAAGGTCATGAGAGAAGCCGTTCAGCCAAATCGGATAATACTTGCGCCCTTTAGAGGCTCAAGAAGTCAAGATTCCATATCGGTTTATATGGCAGCTATATCAGGTTATGGACCGATTTGAACTATTCTTGACACAGTTGTTGAAAGTCATAACAAAACACCTCATGGAAAATTTCAGCCAAATCAGATAATAGTTGCGTCCTCTAGTGGCTCAAAAAGTCAAGACACCAGATCGGTTTATATGGCAGCTATATCAGGTTATGGACCTATTTGAACCATTCTTAATACTGTTGTTGGAAGTCATAACAAAACACGTCATGTAATATTTCAGCTAAATCGGATAGGAATTGCTCCCTGTAGAGGCTCAAGAAGTCAAGACCCCACATCAGTTTATATGGCAGCTATATCAGGTTAAGGACCGATTTGAACTATTCTTAACACAGTTGAGTCTATATGGGGGTTATATCAAGATATAGTCCAATATAGCCCATCTTCGAACTTAACCTGCTTATGGACAAAAAAAGAATCTGTGCAAAGTTTCATATAGACCGATATCTCGGTTTTAGGTTTTGGGGCCATAAAAGGCGCATTTATTGTCCAATGTCGCTAAAATTTGAGACAGTGAGTTTAGTTAGGATCTTCGACGTCCTTCTCCAATTTGGCGCAGATTGGTCCAGATTTGAATATAGCTGCCATATAGACCGATAGCTTAACGCACTTGATAGAATACAAACCCAACTGTTATGGGTGCAAAACGGTGGCTGCTGTTTAGAAGTTTTAGGAAAAAAAGTCTTATGACTTGACTAAAAAATGAGCAAATTAAATTTAAATTGAAGAAAAAACACCCGATAATGGTAATTTTCACATTCCGGAGAAATTTCAAACTTTCTTTCAAATCATTTGATGTACCCTAGAAATTATGATGTCTAATCCAAATGGTTGCAATGTTATTTTCGTATAAGCAAATACACACACACACACATTTGTCTGATTTAATTTTTTATATTTTGTTGATTTAATTGATTTAAATTATAATCGAATTCGGTGATTTGCATGCATTACCATGGGGACATACTGGCCCACGAAATATTTGTGTAAACTGGTTTATATTTCAACTACTGATGTCTTGTTTGAGTAAATGCGAAGATGATTGAGAAAAAAATTAAATATTTGAATAGCCTAAGCTGGTGTTTTGTCAAAATATATTTTAAAGTTTAGTCTCTTTTGAGATACAACCTTTTCGGAAGACACATCTATCGGAGTTCGCGCGTGCTAGTTAACATGGTCAAGATATAAACGCGGTCAACAAACGCAAGCGTTGAGAATATACAAGAAAAAAAACCTAAACAACATATTGTGATAAAAACATAATAAAATGTTCCATTGTTGTCAAAAGCATGTCTTAGAATATCGGGCATATAATAGATTATTATAAAAGAGTTAAAAACAAACAAAATAATTGTTCTGTGTTGTGATTAATAGCAAATTCATATGCATATGCTTATAAGCAAGCAGGCAGTTATGCATGCCCAACAATACGTTAATGAATGTGTGTGGTTTGGCAATTTCCTTTTCCCATAAGAATTCAAACGATTTTCATTGATGTGAGTTCTAGTTCGTGTGTGTGTATGAGTATGCCAAGATGTATGTGCTTGCAGGCCTTAACGGAAACAGTAAAGAAAGCTTTTCCCCTGATTTAATATTTGCTCCTAAAAGTATATGTGTGCCGTGTTAAGAATTCAAATTACTCTAGGCTTTGAAGATTTTAGCAGAAACATTTAAAGTGTTAATAACAATAAATCAAAAAGAACAAAAACCTAAATTTAAGTTTAATTTAAAAAAAAAAAATAAATAAACATACTAAAATAAAAACGCTAGCTTTTTTCAAATCTTAATTAGAATCAACCATTAAAGTGTTAAAAAATAAAATTGTGTTAGCATTAAAATTCATGAGCAAAGGCATTGCATAGTTTTAACACCTTGATTCGAGTGACATTAATCATTATCTCGGTCAGAGCAGGTTTTAGTGACATATGTGGTTTGTTTTATTTTTATTTAGTTCTCAGTGAAATCCAAAATGGCAGATGCCGGTTGAATTTAATTTTCTGTTTGAAAAAAAAAGTATCGAAAAAATAAAATTCTGCAATTTTTTTTTTTGAAAAAAAAAAAAATGAAATCCGTTATAATTTCGTTAGTTTGGCCGGGGGTGGGTCATATGCTCGTTATTGAGTGGTTTTAGCATGTCGTGAGATAAAAGAGTCTAAGTGAATTTTATATGGCACTAGCTAGACAGGGCCCTCTCCGTTGCGCCTTTTTTACTTTATGTAGAACAAAAGGTTTCTTTGAATATTTATTTTCCACAATGTAAGAGCTTTTAGTGAATGTAAGATGCTACGAAAATAGTATATCGCCTGACTAACAGTCTGAATCCCATATCTTTATTGGTCTACGAATTTAAGTTTGGATGTAAGGTGGACTCCATTCTTAAAATACTTTATTTCAGTCCGATATTCTCATGATATCTGATTTATGGGTGTTTTCGGGGGAGAGCTGGTCCCCCAGAAACTTGGCCCTGAAAAATATCCGCATCGTGGTCTTCCCTCAAATACCATTAATTTAAATCCCATATTGCCATTGGTTTTGAGGGGAGTTTACAGGACGAGGCGATTGGTTATAAAATTCGTTTTCTAATCTCAAATACCTTTCATTTGAGCCACAAATTGGCATGGTCGAAAAATTTTTACCCTTTGGGGGGTGTTTTGGAGAAGGGGTGATGCCCTAAATACATGGTCCTACATTGGGATATCAAATTCGTACTCTACTCCCAAATACCTTTATTTGAGCCCCATATTGCGATGGTCAGTAAAAAATTGGTGTTTGTGGGGTATTTTGGAAAAGAGGTAGACCCCTAGAAATTTAGTCCCAAAATGTGGGTATCAATTCTTGCTCTACCCCCCAATTCATTTCATTTAAGCCCCAAATTGACATGGCCGGTATATATGCTGGATTTAGGGGTGTTTGGGGAGTGGGGTGCCCGGAAAATATATCAGCAACGTGCTCTATTCTCATATATTTGAATCCCATATTGCCATTGGCCTCAAAATTGGATATCAAATTCGTTTCCTAATCTCATTTAAACTTCTTATTGCAAAAGTCAGCAAATATGTCCGGTTTGGGGCATTGGCCCTAAAAACTATAAATATTGGGTTGCCCAAAAAGTAATTGCGGATTTTTCATATAGCCGGCGTTGACAAATTTTTTCATAGCTTGGGACTCTGTAATTGCATTCCTTCTTCTGTCAGTTATCAGCTGTTACTTTTAGCTTGCTTTAGAAAAAAAGTGTAAAAAAGTATATTTGATTAAAGTTCATTCTAAGTTTTATTAAAAATGCATTTACTTTCTTTTAAAAAATCCGCATTTACTTTTTGGGCAACCCAATATTTAGTTCCACTCGCTTTAAGACCCAAATTGTCTTGGTGAGCAAATACGTCCTACTGGGGGGTTGTTATGGTGGTGGGACGTCCACTAGACAGTTGGTTCCTATTGTTGATATCAGATACGTGGTCTACTCCCACATACCTTTAATTTGAGCCCCATATTTCCATAGTCGGCAAACATGACCGGCTTAGGGGGTGTTTTGGGGGATGGGCGGTGAGTTGGCCTTAAAAATATATATCGGATTCGTGTCCTACTCTAAAAACCCTCTTATTTGAGCCTCATATTTCTTCTTCCTATTTAGGTGGTGTTGTGGGGGTGGGGTGGTCCCATAGACACTTTTCCCGAATATTGATATCAGATTCGTGCTTTACTCCCAAAGACCTTTCATTTGAGCCCCATATTGCTATATTCGTAAATTTGTCCCCTTTGGTGGATGTTTTTGGGGAGAGGCGGCCCCCCAAACACTTGGTCCCATATTTGGATATCAGATTCGAATTCTACACTCAAATACCTTTTATTTAAGCCCCATATTCCCATGGTCAGTAAATAAGTCCTGTTTGGGGAAGGGTGGACCCCCAGAAACGTGGTCCTACATTTGGATATCAGATTCGTATTCTACTCGCAAATACCTTTCATTTGAGTCGCATATTGCCATGGTCGGTAAATATGTCCGATTTAGGGGTGGTTGGGGGGTTGGGGTGGACCCCTTAACACTTGGTCCGACAATTGGATATCAGATACGTTTTCTTATCCTAAATACCTTTCATTTGAGTCCCATATTGCCGTGATTGGTCTATACATATGTTTGGTAGGTTTTAGGGTGGGGCGGCCCCCCTAGGTACTCCATCCGAAATTTGGATACCAAATTTATATTTTTAGGGTACTATATGAGAGCACACAAAATTTCGCTTAAATCGGACCACCCATCTCCGAGATCTGGCGTTTCTGAAAATTAGGGCAATTTTTTCGCTCCGCTCCCATCGCAGAAGGATGGGGGTATATTCATTTGGTCATTCCGTTTGCAACACATCGAAATATCCATTTCCGACCCTATAAAGTATATATATGATCAGCGTAAAAATCTAAGACGATATAGCCATGTTTGTCTGTCTGTCCGTCTGTTGAAATCACGCAACAGTCTTTAAAAGTAGAGATATTGAGCTGAAACTTTGCACAATTTTTTTTTTGTCCATAAGCAGGTTAAGTTCGAAGATGCGTTATATCGGACTATATTTTGATATAGCCCCCATATAGACCGATCCTTTGATTTAGGGTCTTAGGCCCATAAAAGCCACATTTATTATCCGATTTTGTTGAAATTTGGAACAGTGAGTTATGTCAGGCCCTTCGACATTTTTCTTCAATTTGGCCCTGATCAGTTCAGATTTGGATATAGCTGCCATATAAACCGATCCTTTGATTTAGGGTCTTAGGCCCATAAATGCCACATTTATTATCCGATTTTTATGAAATTTGGGACAGTGAATTGTGTTAGGCCAGTCAACATACTTCTTCAATTTGGCTCAGATTGGTAAAGATTAAGATATAGCTGCTATATTGATCGATCCGCCGATTTAAGGTTTTGGGCCCAAAAAAAGGCGCATTTATTCTCCGATATCACCAAAATTTGGGACAGTGAGTTGTGTTAGGCTCTTCGACATTCTTCTTCAATTTGGCTTAGATCGGTTCATATTTGGATATAGCTGCCATATAGACCGATCTCTCGATTTAAGGTCTTGTACCCATAAAACACACATTTATTATCCAATTTTGTCAAAATTCAGGACAGTGAGTTGTGTTAGGACCATCGACATTCTTCTTCAATTTGGCACAGATCGGTTTAGATTTGGATATAGCTGTCGTATAGACGGATTTCTCGATTTAAGGCTTTGGGACCATAAAAGGCGGATTTATTGTCGAATTTTTCCAAAATTCGGCATAGTGAGTTGTGTTAGGCCCTTCGATATTCTTCTTTAATTTCGCCCCGATCGGTCCAGATTTGGATATAGCTGCCATATAGACCGATCTCTCGATTAAAGGCCTTGGGCCCAAAAAGGCGCATTTATTGTCCGATGTCGCCGAAATTTGGGACAATGAGTTGTGTTATGACCATCGACATCCTTCTTTAGTTTGGACCAGATCGGTTCAGATTTGGATATAGCTGCCATATAGACCGATCTCTCGTTTTAAGGTATTGTGCCCATAAAACGCACATTTATTATCCAATTTTGCCAAAATTCAGGACAGTGAGTTGTGTTAGGACCATCGACATTCTTCTTCAATTTGGCATAGATCGATTCAGATTTGGATATAGCTGCCATATAGACCGATCTCTCGATTTAAGGCTTTGGGCCCATAAAAGGCGCATTTATTGTCCGTTAAAATAAATGATATTTGAGAGAAGAGCACGATGCGGATTTTTTTTCAGGGCCAAGTGTCTGGGGTGGTCCTCACCCCGAAAACAACCATAAACTCACCAACCGCCACCCTGGGAGCCTTCTTACTCCCATAATCGCCATGAGCATATCGGGCTCAAATAAAATCTCTTAAGAATGGAGTACATCTAGCATCCAAACTCAAATGACCCTAAACCCGTTGAGCGAATTCATAAATCAGTAAAGGGATTCAGATAAAGGCATTTAAATTGTTTAACTGTTAACCAAATACTATTTTCTCAGCATGGTATTTCACTAAAAGCTCTTTAATTGTCGAAAATAAATATTTAAAGGATAATTTTGTTCCATATAAAGTAAAAGAAAGCAAAGCGGAGCGGGCCCGGTTCAGCTAGTTTCGATATTTTATCGACATCTAGAAGAATATAAGCAATTTTGCTTTACTTCTATGCATACGATATCAGTTAATTTTTTTTTTTTTTAATTTACACCGAAACGGCAGGAGATTGAAGACAATATGCAAAATCGTTTTAAAACTTTAAATGACATTTGTTGTGGCTAAGCGTGAAATATGTTAAACGCGTATTGCAGTTATGCGTTTTCGACAGTACAGCAATAATGCTGAGTGCACCGTGATAAAATTCCAGTATGACAGTATGAAACAGCATAGAAAGATCGCAGATCGTTCACAACTGGTAGTGAGAGTGTTTATAGCGCTTCTGTTGGTGACCCTTTTGACAGTGTACAACAATGAGACCTATAATATATTTGCCAATGTACGATGGCAACACTTGAAGCCCATAACAAAGTTGATCGACAGTGAATTAGCAAATACAACGATAACTACAACAAAAATAGCAACAATCGCCACAACTACGCGGCCAGAAGGATATTTGGTGTGGAATGAAAATTGTCATATGCCTTCGTTCGATCCTTACGAACGCAAATACATAGAGGCTGAGGAAGATACCCGTTACATGAACCCCATACCAAATTGTACGGAAAAGCAGCCATTAGTCAGTAAATCCTACAACACAACACTGCAAGCCTATGTTCTGCACATCCATACGGAACTAAAAGATGAATATTTGAAGGGATCAAATGACACTGATTATTACTATGCCTATGGCAATGATGGCGAGGAGGAGGAGGAGGACATTAATTGCTGTTATACCCCAATTTTTCGGGATACTGATAAAGGCTACGCGTAGGTGTCTCACCAGTTTGGCTATTATATGTAAAATTTTACTTATTTCTTTATTTCCTCTCAGATGGAGTATATGCACCCAGTTTGAGCAGGATTTTGTGGTTCCCATTGATACGAATTATATTCTTATCGAGTGCAATGGAACTGTGAATGCTTCCACCTTTTACAAAGATGGTATGCATTTTTTCCAGGATCGTGAGGAAATCAAGGAACGCATCCACAATAACACTGGCACTGCCAGACCATTTGGCATACTGATGTTCGGCATAGATACCGTCTCGCAATTTAATTTCCGCCGTGTTATGCCCTCAACCTTTGAGTACGTACGAAATGACAGTTGGTTTGAATTATCTGGCTATAATAAGGTAAAATGGCATACAAAATTAGCACCAATAAAATGTCCATTATCATGCATACATTACCATAATAACATGACCACATACCACATTAATTTTCTAACTTATCGTTATAGCATTGATTGACATATCTATGCCATAATTCCATAGTACATACAAATTAACCGTATAAACTTCTCAGAAAAAAGAAATTTTTATTCAAAGCTCTAATCATATGTTTTGTGCACTGATACGTATACATCCGAACTGTTCGAAAGTAGATAAGAGGTACAGTGAAGAGCAAAATTGTTCCGCCATCAAAAATGAATTAAATAATTTGGAGTGATGAAGTAATGCTCACAGAAGTAGACAATAATTAATTTTTTGCGTTAATTATTCCTAACCCATTGTAGACCACTGCCCCTTCTTGTATTGCAACCGTTTTGAAACTTTACTTAAGATTTATTTATTTGTTTCATCTACCGAGCTATGCTCTTACAGATTTCAATATACTAGAATTATAAATTACAACATTGCCACGAACTATACAAACTAACATAGTTATGTATTATCATTATCGAGCAAAATTCTAAGCATTCTCTTGAAATGTGTCGTTCTATGTGATAGTTCATTTGGTTTGCAATGGAGTTAAATAAGCAGAGGCATCGCCTTAAGGGTTCATTCATCCCGTAGGTGGTTCTATGGAAAGGAATGGCAAACAAATGATGTTCTCAAGGCGTATTTATGAGGTGGCCGCATGAACCCAGCTGAGAGAATTTGATATGTCAACTCATTTTTGAATTCGCCGTACAAAAATATAAACTTCAAAATAAATAAATTATAAATTGTGCTTTCTGCTGTTATAGCAACCTCATTCAGTTTCACTCAGGGAGCATAGGTCTATTGTGTCGTCCCCGAAAGATTCAAAAAGCGCAGAAGAACACGGATACAATTTGCGTCAGTTTAATGCCCGACATTAAAATGAAGAAGGAGTCCACCGTAGCGCAGAGGTTAGCATGTCCGCCTAAGACGCTGAACACCTGGGTTCGAATCCTGGCGAGACCATCAGAACAAATTTTCAGCGGTTGTTTTCCCCTCCTTAATGCTGGCAACATTTGTGAGGTAGTATGCCATGTAAAACTTCTCTCCAAAGAGGTGTCGCATTGCGGCACGCCGTTCGGACTCGGCTATAAAAAGGAGGCCCCTTATCATTGAACTTAAATCGGACTGCACTCATTGATATGTCAGAAGTTTGCTCGTATTCCTTAATGAAATGTTCATGGGCAAAATTTGCTATAATCCCCGACATTAAAATGAAGAAGACTAGGAGCCATCATGCATGACAAAACGGCCAGGAGGTCTGGAGATGCTCCCTTAAATATGCAATTTAAATCGATAGTATTCAAGAATGACGAAAGGACTTTTGCACGAAGATAATTTAGAGAGGAAAACGGATTTTATGTAGCTATAATCCTGTAGCTACACTCGCAATTTCAGGGCAATCTCCAAATAGGTGCTCAACCGTCTGTGACTCCTCCTCATCCCCACAAATAAAGCTTAAGTCCGCCCTGTTACCAGCGCAAGATCAAAGGCCGGACATTGCAAAGGCTTTTTAGGACATTCAATAGTGAGAGCAGCAGCTCTATCACAGGAAAAAATCCGACAGATATCCAAGAGCCAAAAGGGAGTACACAACCCCTCCATGTGGTGATTGAGCTCTAATCATAATCTTCCTATTTGAGCTATTTGTTAGCATTCACTTGGTAGCTATCTACGGCTACAATAACCTTATGAAAATATTTAAGCCCGCCATCCTGGTGGTTTTGTGGGTTGTTGTTGTAGTCACATTTTCATGTGGAGGTGGCGAGGTGCCCATCATCGGCACTCAATATTTGCGCAAGAAGCGATGCCTCCTGGCCTCTCACTGAGATTCTCCACTCGATACCGCTGATTGTTCACGACTGCCGTTGCAGCTACTACGTATGGAGCATTCCGCTATTCGTAACCTGTGGACGCGCTCGGTAGCTCGCAGCTAAGCTTCTTGTGACAGCAATGAACACCACACAGATCGGACCTCAATGTTCCAGTCAGTTTTGTGGGTAAAGCCTCTGGAGCTAATTGGTATTTTGAACATTTTTAAATATCAACTTCAATCAACTTCTTTCTTCTTGCTCTGATTGGTCGAAACCAATTTGCCGAAAATTTTAAATGGCGAATCGAATTTTCTTCGATAAGAAGAAGTTAATCACCAATTAGAATCAAGGTTGGCACGTATGGCATAACAAAATATTGGATTTAAAATTTGAATAATTTAATGCACTCCTTAACTCCCCAAGAAGTCAAACCGGGAGATCACTTTGTGACTAAATATGGGGCTATGTAGCCAGTTTACAATACTAACTGATCTACATCAAAGTGGAACGCATGGCTTTATTCGTTTTGAAGTTAACATGTTTTACATACATTAATGTACTAACGAAAGGACAGCGCTTGATTACTTAAAATGTCATAGGGACCAAGAGTTTAAATACATTATAGTACGAGTATCTTTGAAAATGTGTCGAAGATGTTTTACAAACAGAATGAAAAAGTTGTTGTTGTTCCGCGACGGAACCTTATAGTGTGTGTCACTAGGAGAACAGTATTCAAGTCACTAGAAGAACAGTATATACATCATTAAATTTTCCTAAAAATATAGAACAAAACATTATTCTCCAAAAAACATCAAGGAATAAATCTTTCAATAGTAACCTTTTTCTAATAATCAGCTTCTCTTCTAACTATAATACATGCCTCATAGCTTTACACATTGCCGACAATAGAATGTCCTAACATTCCTCTTTCCTAAATTTCAGATCGAAGACAACACATTTCCCAATATAATGGCCATATTGTCCGGTTTGGATTTGCAAAAGGCCGAAGAGCTGTGCAACTACCATGATGAAGGTGGTATGGACAATTGCACCACCTTTCTTTTTAACCTGTTGCGGCAACAGGGATTCATAACCGCCTACTCAGAAGATTTGATTGATATTAGTACGTTCAACTATCTAAAACCGGGGTTTAAAAACCCTCCCACGGATTATTACCATCGACCTCTGCTTGTAGCCATGGAAGAGCTACTGCCCATCAAAAAAATGTCTGATGAAGCCTACTGCATTGGTCCCCGAAGATATGCTGAAGTTATATACGACTTTGCTGTTGAATTTGCAGAACGGTTTTTGGGTCAATCGATTTTCGGACTATTTTGGACCAACAGTTTCAGTCACAACAATTGGGCCGATCCTGCCACCATGGATAATCGTATGGTTCAGTATTTTCGACATATGGATGAGTCTGGAATTTTGGACAACAATGTGGTGATATTGTTCAGTGATCATGGTGCTCGTTGGGGTTTTCTACGAAGCCAAAAGGAAGGCTATATCGAGGAGCGACTGCCCATGTTTTTTATGAGGTTACCGCAATGGCTAAAAGATGAAAATCCGGAGTTTGTAAAGGCTCTAACCTTGAATCAAAATCGCCTCACCAGTCCCTATGATGTGCATGTAACATTAAAACATTTGGCTATGATGTCCTTGGGGAAAAATGAATCCATTGATTTACCCCTCAGTTGTTCGACATGTCAAACTCTGCTCGCAACAGTGTTGGAGGATCGCACTTGCTCCATGGCTGGCATTGAAGATCATTGGTGTACATGTACACCTTTCGAGACATTGGACAAGGACTCCGAGGAAATGGCAAATATCACTCAACTAGTCATTGACGAAATGAATAATTACTTAAATCGGAGTGTTTATGCTGATCAGTGTGTGCCTTTGCTATTGAAACGTGTTGTGGAAGCCAATTTAAGATTAGATTTGCACCAGGACGTTCACTATCTCCCATTGCAGGAGTATCGCATGAATTTCGAAACCAGCCCCAATGACGCCCTATTCGATGCGTCATTTCAGCATGATAAAGAACAGAATACTATTACAATAGATGTAACCGAAATCAGCCGTCTTAATCGGTACGCTGAAGACTCAAAGTGTGTAGATGATAACATAGTTAAAAAATATTGCATTTGTAAGGATAGTGTTAAGGATGATAGTTAATAATATTTATATTAAAAAAAGAAAACAAAAACTGAAATTAAATTGTTATATTGAAAATTTGCCCATGAACATTGCATTAAAGAACACTGTGGATACTTCTATCATAACAGTGAGTGTTGTCTGATGTAATACTAAAGGTAAATACCTCACCAATGTGGCCAACACAAGTAGGGGAATCGGATTATAAATGCGCCATTTATGGGACCAAGACTTTGAATCGAGATTTCGGTCTATATGGCAGCTATATGTAAATCTGGATCGATTTAAGCCAAATTGCAGAAAAATGTCGAAGGGCCCAACACAACTCACTGTCCCAAATTTCGGCGACATCGGACAATAAATGCGCCTTTTATGGCCCCAAAACCATAAATCGGGAGATCGGTCTATATGGCAGATATATCTAAAACTGGAGCTATCTGGGCCAAATTGAAGAAGAATGTCGAATGGCCTAACGCAACTCATTGTCCCAAATTTCGGCGATATTCGAAAATAAATGCACCTTTTATGGGCTTAAAACCTTAAATCGAGATATCGGTCTATATGGCAGCTATATCCAAATCTGAAAAATTTCTGCAAAATCTGAAAGTAAATGCGCCTTTCATGGGCTCAAAACCTTAAATCAAGGGATCGGTCTATATGGCAGATATGTCCAAATCTTAACCGATCTGGGCCAAATTGCAGAAGTATGTCGAGGGGCTCAACTTGACTCACTGTCCCAAATTTCGGCGACATTGGAAGAAGGATGTCGAAGGACCTATCACAACTCACTGTCCCAAATTTCAGCAAAATCGGATAATAAATGTGGCTTTTATGGGCCTAAGACCATAAATCGGCGGATCGGTCTATATGCGGACTATATCAAGATATAGTCCGATGTAGCCCATCTTCGAACTTAACCTGCTTATGGACAAAAAAAAAAAAGATTCTGTGCAAAGTTTCAGCTCAATATTTCTATTTATATCCAACACCACCACTGTGGTACAGGGTATTATAGATTTGTGCATTTGTTTACAACGCTAAGGAGGAGAAGAGCTAGACCCATTGATAAGCATACCGATCGACTCAGAATCACTTTCTGATTCGATTTAGCCATGTCCGTCGGTGAGTTCATGTATTCTTGTTTTCAAAGTGCAGGTCGTATTTGTTGTCCAATCATCACGAAATTTTGCACAAATCACTTTTTTGGCCCAAGGACGAAAGCTATTGATGCTGATAAAAATCGGTCCAGATTTAGATATAGCTTCCATATATATGTATCGCCTCATTTGCACTTCAATGGCCGTAGTAAGGACAATTTTCAACCGATCTGTACAAAATTTGGCACAGATTGTTTCGTTACTGATTTCAACATATTTGCAAAATTTTATCAAAATCGGTTTAGATTTAGATATAGCTCCCATATATATGTATCGACCGATTTGCACTTTAATGGCCGTAGTAAGGACAATTTTCAACCGATCTGTAAAAAATTTGGCACGGATTGTTTCGTTACTGATTTCAACACATTTGCCAAATTTCGTCAAAATCGGTTAAGATATATATATAGAGCTCCCATATATATGTATCGCCCGATTTGCACTTAAATGGCCGTAGTAGCTACAATTTTCAACCGATCTGCACAAAATTTGGCACGGATTGTTTCGTTACTGATTTCAACATATTTGCAAAATTTTATCAAAATCGGTTTAGGTTTGGATATAGCTCCCATATATAAGTATCGCCTGATTTGCACTTCAATGGCCGTAGTAGCTAAAATTTTCAAACGGATCTACATAAAATTTGGCATGGATTGTTTCATTACTGATTTCAACATATTTGCAAAATTTTGTCAAAATCGGTTCAGATTTAGATATAGCTCCCATATATATGTATCGACCGATTTGCATTTAAATGGCCGTAGCAGCTAAAATTTTCAACCGATCTGCACAAAATTTGGCATGGATTGTTTTGTTACCGATTTTAACATATCTGCAAAATATCATCAAAATCGGATCAGGTCTAGATATGGCTCCCATATATATGTATCGCTTCATTTGCACTTCAATGGCCGTAGTAAGGACAATTATCAACCGATCTGTGCAAAATTTGGCACGGAATGTTTCGTTACTGATTTCCAAATGTTCATCAAAATCGGATCAGATCTAGATATAGCTCCCATATATATGTATCGACCGATTTGCACTTAAATGGCCGTAGTAAGGACAATTTTCAACCGATCTCCACAAAATTTGGCACGGATTGTTATGTTACTGATTTTAACATATCTGTTAGATTTCATCAAAATCGGTTCAGATTTAGATATAGCTTCCATATATATGTATCGCCTGATCTGCACTTATATGACCGTAATAACAAAAATTTTCAAACTATCTGTTTTAAAGTTGGTTCAGATTAAGATAAAGCTCCCGTATACCTATATATTGCCCGAATTTATAATTGTAGGATAGGTGTAGGGTATTATATAGTCGCCTCCGCCCGACTTTTGCCTTTCCATACTGGTTTTCTTTGCCTTTATACACCTATGGTTTTTCGATACAAAAGGCTTCTAAAATACAAAGTATGAACTTTTGCCCGCAGGTTTAGTAGCTGCACCCTTACAGACAACCTATCGATCTATTGAAAATTCATACTTTTTTTTGCAAGTGTATGCAAAAAGACACAAAAAGTGAAACTAATTGAAGTGCATTCCGACAGACAGACTGGCAGGCACATTTTCTATTTACACGGATGTGCTCTTGCCCAACATTTAAGTTCATTTCATTTCAAGCAAGAACGATTAACAAACGAATAATGAAATTGAAATATTCATAATTGTTGAGTTTCGGTCGTGTGCGATTGCTGTTTGCTTTCTCAATTTGTTATATCGCACATTAATATATTCTCATGAATGTATTTATATTGAAGACATACTCGTACATACATATATTAAATATTTTTTATTTTTATCCAAAAGAAGAAAAATTCAAGCCGACTAAAGCCTATAATTGCAATGTTCTCTGTCGTACTGTGCCAATTTCCACGCGCACGGACAGACGGACGGGCGGGACATGAATACAAAAACAAACAGTTCAACGACTAGAAAGCAACCAGTAACACACAAAAAAAAAACACAATGTGTGAAATGGTTTGCAAACGGCTTTGAAATATTGTGATTTCGATACTGGTGGCGTTGCTATTGCCTCTTCTTACTCTTCTTTTGTAGCTCCCTCTCTCTACACCACCAAACATCCTCGGCCCCGCGACTTAAGGAGGCTAGACGAGAATCTTTTTTGTGATGATGAAGATTCGCAGGAATGGAACGAAGCGCCGCACTTGAGGCAGTGGCACATGAAAATTTCTATAAACATTTGCAAACCACTATAGAGAGAGAGAGAACGAGACTAAAACACCAACCAAACCGTCCGACTGTTTGGCTGCATGCAGCATTTTCCGAGTTTTTACAGTAATTTTCGACAGAAAAAAACAATAAAATCAAAATCAAAAATGGAACATTCTTTTTGGCCTACATGGATGGCTGGCTATTATCAGCGGCAACAGCAAGCAGTGGTGGTGCTAGTGGCATCCAAAACAATTTAAAAACATCTACAATGACTACACTTGTAATAATGCTTACATCTAGCAATGCAGAAATATGGTAGTATCCAACATTTTGGGATATCCAATATGAATATCTGTAAAAACTTCAAGCCTCAAATATCGTCAGCATAAGAGAGCGCATAACCACAGCTGACACAGTTTTTTGATGTTCTCGCCCAGTTTTGCGTTCAGTGTCATAGGCGGAAATGCTAACTTCTGTGCTATGGTGGCTTTCCTTATTTCAGCACAATCGAATAAAATATTGACGCTTTCAGGAGTTTAAAATGGCTGTATCACTCCTAAACTATGCGTCCTACAAGAAATGGACGCTAATTCGTGACTCAATAGAAACAATTCGAAACCTCATTGAAAATCCATTAGAAATCGAAATTTCAGTTGGGAAACATAAAATGGCTGTATCACCTAAACTATGCGTCCTAGAGGGAAATGGGCCTTAATTCGTTACTCCATCAAAAGATTCAACATTTCATTGCAAATCCATTAGAAATCGAAAAAAATTCAAAACTTCATTGAAGATCCATACGAAATCGAAGTTTCAGTAGAAAAACTTCGAAACTTCACTGAAAATCCATTAGAAATCGAAATTCCAGTTGGGAAAAATAAAATGGCTGTATCTCCTAAACTATGCGTCCTAGAGGGAAATGGGCCTTAATTCGTTACTCCATCAAAAGATTCAACATTTCATTGAAAATCGGCTAAAAATCGTAATTTCTGTTGGAAAACTTAAAATGGCAGTATCTCCTAAACCATATGCCATAGAGGGAAATGGGCCTTAACTCGTGACTCCATCAACAAATTCAAAATTTCGTTGAAAATCTACTAAAGATGAAAGTTTGAATATTTAAAATCGCTGTATCTCCGTCCTAGAGGGAAATGAGCCTTAATTCGTGACTCCATCAAAAAATTAAAAATCTCATTGAAAATCCATAAGAAATCGAAATTTCAGTTGGAAAACTTAAAATGATTGTATCTCCTATACTATGCGTAGGAGGAAATGGGCCCTAATTCGTGACTCCATCAAAAACTTAAAAATGTCACTGACAACCCATTAAAACTCGAAAATTCACTTGGAAAACTTAAAATGACTGTATCTCCTAAACTATGTGTAGAGGGAAATGGGCCTTGACTCGTGACTCCATAAAAAAATTAAAAATGTCATTAAAAATCCATAAGAAATCGAAATTTCAGTTTGAAGACATAAAATGGCTGTACCTCTTAAACTATGCGTCATAGAGGGAAATGGGTCTAATTCGTAACTCCATAAAAAAATTCAAAATTTCATTGAAAATCCATTAGAAGTCGAAATTTCAGTTGGAAAACTTAGAACGGCTGTATCTCCTAATCTTTGCGTTTTAGCGGGAAATGGACCTTAATTCGTGACTCCATAAAAAAATTAAAAACTTCATTGAAACCCCATTAAAACTCGAAAATTCACTTGGAAAACTTAAAATGGCTGTATCTCCTAAACTACGCTTCCTAGAGGGAAATGGGCCTTAATTCCTGACTACATCAAAAAATTAAAAAATTTCATTGAAACCCCATTAAAACTGGAAAATTCACTTCGAAAACTTAAAATGGCTAAAATTTCGTTGAAAATCCATTAGAAATTGAGATTTCAGTTGGAAAACATAAAATGGCTGTATCTCCTAAACTATGCGTCCTAGAGAAAAATGGGCCATAATTCGTGACTCCATCAAAAAATTAGAAATTTCATTGAAAACTTATTAGAAATCGAAATTTCAGTTGGAAAACCAAAAATGGCTGCATCTCCTAAACTATGCGTCCTGGAGGGAATTGGTCCTAAATTCGTAATTCCATCAAAAAATTCAAAATATCATTAGAAAACTTAAAATGGCTCTATCTCCTAAGTTATGCGTCCTAGAGGAAAATTAACCCTAATTTGTAAGTACAAGTCATTGTTCAATAGTGTATAATAAAATATTGGTCTTTTTAGTAGCTATATCTAAAAATAAACCGATCTGAACCATATAGAAAACGGATGTCAAAAAGCCTAACATAAGTCACTGTGTCAAATTTCAGTGAAATGGGATTACAAATGCGCCTTTTATGGGGCCAAGACTTTAAATCGTGATATCGGTCTATATGGCAGCTATATCCAAATCTGGACCGATTTGGGCCAAGTTGCAGAAAAAAGTCGAAAAGCCTAACAAAACTCACTGTCCCAAATTTCGACAAAATCGGATAATAAATGGGCGTTTTTGGGCCCAAAACCTTAAATCGAGAGATCGTTGTTTATGACAGCTATACCCAAATCTGGACCGATCTGGGCCAAATTGAAGAAGAATGTCGAAGGGCCTTACTTAACTCACTGTCCCTAATTTCGGCGACATCGGACAATAAATGCACCTTTTATGGGTCCATAACCTTAAATCGAGAGATCGGTCTATATGGCAGCTATATCCAAATCTGGACCGATCTGTACCAAATTGCAGAAGTATATCGGGGGACTAACTTAACTCACTGTCCCGAATTTCGCCGACATCGGACGAAATGCCCCTTTTATGGGGCCAAGACTTTAAATCCAGAGATCGGTCTATATTGCAGCTCTATCCAAATCTGGACCGATCTGAGCCAAATTGAAGAAGGATTTCAAAGGGCCCAACATAACTCTCTGCTTCAAATTTCAGCAAAATCGGATAATAAAAGTGGCTTTTATTTTTAGTTTAAGCTCAATATCTCTATTTTTAAAAACTATATCGTGATTTCAACAGACAGACGGACGGACATGGCTAGATCGTCTTAGATTTTTACGCTGATCAAGAATAAATATTCTTTATAGGGTCAGAAATGGATATTTCGATGTGTTGCAAACGGAATGACCAAATGAATATACCCCCATCCTTTGGTGGTGGGTATAAAAATACAAGTGGATGAATTGGTTGACTGTATCGATAAAAAAATCCAAAGTACGATTTTCAAACTATTCAAAGTTAAAAGAAAATATTGATTTTCAACTCTTTGGATTTTTAAGGAATATAGCAATGTACAATGCTTGTCTTCAGACATAAAGACATCATAAAAATTTTGAGTTATTGGCCTTTTTATAATTTCTGGTAACCGGATTTATCTACATTACCAATTCATTTTGTTGGATTCTCTTGCAAACTGGATTAAACACATAAAAACCAAAAATAAAATGATTTTTAAATTATTCCCACCAATCAATTATGATTTCTATGGTATTTCTCTTATTAGCATAATAATTCAATTTAAAAAAATGTCAAACGACTACTTGATTATCGAAATACTTGCTACTTGTATAACATCTGGCATAAAATTCATATATTCTGCAAAAAAAAAAAAAATCCGAATCATATATATCAAGATATTTTTTAACTTCCAGACTGAAAGTGCCTTTACCTATTACTTCAAAACGACATATGTTTTACGGAAAAGGGAGAATTCTAATGGCATCTACCTAGGCAATTTTACTGAAAGAATAGCAGAGGAGCAGACTTCCCACGATCCATATATATATAGAACCCCATGAGTCAAAAAATGGTCAGGACTGCAGTACCTGGAATAAGGACCAACAAGCAAAAGCCGAAAGCTGTTAACCCAGCTAAGGCGAGCTGTGGAATGATATGCAGCTGCTAGAAGAACGTAATCCCGACGATTGAACCGCAGCATACTACAGGGTAGCTGACACGAAATGTTACCAACTTCACACTGGTATATAAAACTAGAAATGCCAGTTGCATGATATTTGTTTTATTGATGACTGTTATAGAAATTTGTAGCCTAATAATGAAAATGCAAATTTTTGTTATCCCCCTTGAATGATTAACGAAAGAAACAAGTAAAAAAGCGTTAAGATCGGCCGGGCCGGACTTTGGATACCGACCACCCACCACATACGTAAACCACCTTTCGTCAAAATCCCGTGAAAAATGCATACCTTATGCCCCATAGCAGCTATATCGAAATATGTTTCGATTTGGACCAAATACTAATAAGTACAAGTTATTGCTCAATTGCGTATAAAAAAATAATGATCTCTTTAGTAGATATAAAATAAACCGATCTGAACCATATACGACAAGGATGTCGAAAAGCCTAACACAACTCACTGTCCCAAATTTCGGCGAACACGGCTATATCCAAATCTGGACCTATCTGGGCCAAATTGAAGAAGGATGTTGAAGGTTCCTACACAACTCACTGTCCCAAATTTCGGCGACATCGGACAATATATGTGGCCTTTATAGGTTTAAGACCCTAAATCGAGATATCGGTCTATATGAAAGCTGTATTCAAATCTGGACATATCTGGGCCAAATTGAAGAAGGATGTCGAAGGTCCTTACACAACTCACTGTCCCAAATTTCGGCGAACTCGGACAATAAACACGGACACTAATTGCGCCTTTTATGGCCCCAAAACCTTAAATCGAGAAATCGGTCTATATGACAGTTGTATCCAAATCTGGACCGATCTGTGCCATATTGCAGAAATATGTCGAGGGGCTTTACTTAACTCACTGTCCCAAATATCGGCGACATTGGACAATAAATCCGCATTTTATGTGCCCAAAGCCTTAAATGCGTCTTTAATGGGCCCAAAACCTTATATCGAGAGATCGGTCTATATGGCAGCTATATCTAAATCTGGACCGATCTGGGCCAAATTAAGGAAGGATGGAATGACAAAATGAATATACTCCCATCCTTTGGTGGTGGGTATAAAAATAGTTTTATTGCTCCTGGCACGAACATTAGAAAAATTTTTAACGGTGGTTATCCCCTTCAAATGGTGGTGACATTTGTGAGGTACTGTACCAATTGGTATGGCAGCCATGTTAAAACTTCTCCACAAGGAGGTCTCGCACTGCGACATGTTGTTCGTACTCGGACTCGGCCTCAGTTCTTGAACGGACCAAATCGGACCATATTTGGATATAGCTGCTATATAGACCGATTTTCCGATAAAGGGTCTAATCACCTTAAATGCTTAATTTTTCATTCGATTTTGCTGAAATTTGAAACAGTGAGTAGTTTTAGGCCTCCCGACATCTGACCCAAATACGGCTCTGATCGCGTTATATTTAGATATAGCTGCCATATAGACCGATCTCCCGATAAAGGGTCTGAAGACCACAATAGCTTTATTTATTACCCGATTTCGCTGATATTTGAAACGGTGCGTTATTTTAAGCCTCCCGACATCTGACCCAAATATGGTTCTGATCGGACTATATTTAGATATAGCTGCCATATAGACCGATCTGCCGATAAAGGGTCTGAAGCCCATAAAAGCTTTAATTATTACCCGATTTCGCTGATATATCAAACAGTGGGTTATTTTAAGTCTCCCGACATCTGACCTTAGTATGGTTCAGATCGGACTATATTTAGATATAGCTGCCATATAGACCGATCTCCCGATAAAGGGTCTGAAGGCCATGAAAGCTTTATTTTTTAACCGATTTCCCTGAAATTTAAAACAGTGAATAGTTTCAGGCCTCTCAACTTCGAACCTTAATATGGTTCAGATCGGACTATATTTAGATACAGCTGTCATATAGGCCGATCTGCCGATAAAGGGTCTGAAGTCCATAAAGGCCCTATTTATTACCCAATTTCGCTGAAATTTGATACAGTGAGTAGTTTTAGGTCTCCCGACATCCGCCCCAAATGTGGTTTGGATTGGACTATATTTACATATAGCTGCCATATAGACCGATCTCCCGAAAAGGGTCTGAAGCCTATAGAATCATTATTTTTTATCCAATTTCACTGAAATTTGAAACAGTGAGTAGTTTTAGGCCACCCGCCATCCGACCGAAATATGGTAAAAATAGGACTGTATTTATATAAAGCTGTCATATGGACCGATATACCGGTTAAGGGGGTGAAGCTTTATTACGCGATTTAGGTGAAATTTGAAATGCAAAATTCAACAGTGACTTATATTTATTAGACCACTCAATGTCTGTGCCAAATTTGGGTGCATAAGTTATCCAATTTTCACCGGATTGTGACGAAAGGGGGTTTACATATATACTAAAAAATCAAATATTTAGGAAAATGCTTAACTTGGGTTAATGTTTACCCTGTGTCTACAACTTCTATGTTCAGTCTTGATGGGTGTAACATAGTCTTCATTACATATGTCTTCTAGAGATTTCAATTAGCAATGCAATGTGCAGCATTTCATGTAATTATTTTTTTAACTGTAGGCTTTTGTGGCAAAAGGCTATGAAAAATTCTATGGATATTGATGATGCTGATATGGACAACAGCTAGAAGAGATGCTGTTAGGTGTTGGCTGGCTGCTGAACGAGTTTATTACTGTGCAATGTGTGGGACGAAGTCGCCACAGACGCAGCCATATGTACATTGGCAAATGGTATGTTTTAGACGGACACATATAGAGTAACAACCCCAGGCGTCGACGTCGTCGATCTGCAACGCTATAACATGGCTGGTAAAATTTTGGAAGTATTGTTGTTCAAAATCAACAACAGTCGAAGCAAGAACGCAGACCGGAAAGGACGTTCGCTTAAAATCATCTAAATTTTTGTTCGTTAACTTTTAGAAACAATAATTTGACAAAATGAGCAGCGTTGTAAGTAAAATATAAGAAAAAGCTTAAACATGCAAGTGGATTAAAGTGAAAATGTGAAAATGAGTTGGGCAAACATTGGTTTGGTAGTTATCCCTGTGGTAAATACCAACTAAAAACGCACATAGAAAAAGCGAACCATGAAAAAAAACAGAACATTAAAAAAATTTTTTTTTCTTTATTTCCTGCCTTTAGGATGAAGATCTTACACCCGAGCAAATTGCCGGTAGGTTCAAATGCGATAAGAAAACTGTTAATTTTTTTTTTTTGACTAATTTCTTGGTTTTCTCTTTTGGATATAGTTTTGCAAAAGGCTTTCAACAGCTTTGACAGCCAAAAGACCGGCAGCATATCCACCGACCTGGTAGCTGATATCTTGCGTCTGATGGGTCAACCCTTCGACAAGAAGATCCTTGATGAACTCATTGATGAAGTTGATGAAGATAGTAAGTAGTCTTGTGAAACCTCTTTCAATGGGAGCATTTTTCAAAAAGTTGACTTCTTTTAGAATCCGGTCGCTTGGAATTTGAGGAATTCGTACAGTTGGCTGCCAAGTTCATTGTTGAGGAAGATGCTGAAGCCATGCAAAAGGAATTGCGTGAAGCCTTCCGTCTGTATGACAAACAAGGCAATGGTTACATTCCCACCTCATGTCTTAGAGAAATTCTCAAGGAATTGGATGATGCTTTGACCGAACAAGAATTGGACATCATGATTGAAGAAATTGATTCTGATCGTTCCGGCACCGTAGATTTCGATGGTAAGTTGGACCTTAAATATTTTCAAATGAATTGAATTGTAGCAAACAAATATAGAAGGGTTTCATGCAGATAATATTATTTCGCGCTAGTTGAGTTAGAAAGTTCTTTCGACTTCAGATTTGCTCTTACAGATACAAAGATTTTTGAATTAATTGAATTGTGCAAAACTTAAGCAGTATTGTTTTTATAGTCGCCGTCTAAAAAGAATGAAAAATAGTGTCCCAGTCTTTCCAATGGGGCTTCTGAAAGTCCTTAAGTCCATATATAGGCTCTCTATCGACCTACATTGCCGTTTTGGGGGTGGGGCGGCCCCCTGACACTTAGTCCTCAATGTTAACCCGGATCGCTTTTGTGTTGCCACATGGAATCGCAACAAATTAAACTAGGTTATCTATAAAATTGCTACGGGGTTGGGATTATGATATAAAGCTGCGTTTTTAAACAAGTGGCCATTTGTCATTTTTGGAATAGTTTATGTCCAAAAATATGTAAAACAAGTAGGAGCGTGATAAGTTCAGCAGGGCCAAATCTTATATACCCTCCACCATGGATCGCATTTGTCGAGTTCTTTGCGCAGTATCTCTTTTTAGGCACACAAAGAACAATGAATAATGACTGTTATGCTATTGGAGCTATATAAAGTATAGTCTGATTCGGACCATAAATGAATTGAATCCAGAACATGTAATATTTCAGTCCATTCGGATAAGAATTGCGCCTTGTAGGGGCGCAAGGAGGAAAATCCAGAGATCGGTTTATATTGGAGCTATATCCGCTTATGAACCGATTTTGACCATAAGTTGTTGGAAGTGATGTCAAAACACTACTTGCAAGATTTCAGTCAAATCGGATGAGAATTGCGCCCTCTAGAGGCTCAAGAAGTCAAGACCTAATATCGGTTTATATGGCAGCTATATCAGAACATGGACCGATTTGGCCCATTTACAATCCCAACCGACCTACACCTATAAGAAGTATTTGTGCAAAATTTCAAGCGGCTAGCTTCACTCCTTCAAAAGTTAGTGTGCTTTCGACAGACAGACGGACGGACGAACGGACGGACATGGCTAGTTCGACATGCGGGCCCGGGCCCGCTTCGCTGCGCCTTCTTTAACTCTCAAACTTTTTCGAGTTGGGACACTTCGCCTTGAATGTGTATATCGAATTCGTGCCACTGTAGTTTATGTCCGCCTGTAACGCGGAACGCCTGCGTACAAATCCTGGCGATAACATCGGACAAAATTTAAAGCGGTGGTGATTCCTTCTTAAATGCTGGCGACATTTGCCATGTATGGTCATGTAAAAAATTTTCCTTAAAGAGATGTCGCACTGCGTCACGCCATTCGGACTCGGCTATAAAAAAGTCCCCTTATCATTGAGTTTAAACTTGAATCCAAATACTTGAATACTTTAATACCATATTCGTTTTCTGGTCTCCAATACCTTTCATTTGATACCCTTATTGTGCCCATCGGACCACTTTCGGATATGGGTGGCGTTTTTGGTGTAGGGGAAGGGTCCGCCTCCATCCGATATCTAAAAATTATATAGCCTATGTGTCCTTCTAGACAAACTTACACAATCTGTGAACATTTTAATAAAATCGGTTCAGCCAACTATCATATAGTCATAATGGGTCTAATGGCTTTTTTGTGGTGTGGCGTGACCCCCTATACTTCGATCTGATTTTGTATGCCAGATTCGAAATCTACTCCGGAATACCTTTCATATGAGCCCCATATTGAAATGAATGTCCAATAAGTCTATTTGGGGGAGTTTTGGGGTTGGGGCGGCCCGATGGGTACTAAGACTCAACTTTTAATATCATATTCGTATTCTTCTCTTCAATCCCTTTCATTTGATACCTATATTGTCCCGATCGGTCCAAATTTTTTTCTTACAATATTATTTCGCGCTAGTTGAGTTAGAAAGTTCTTTCGACTTCAGATTTGCTCTTACAGATACAAAGATTTTTGAATTAATTGAATTGTGCAAAACTTAAGCAGTATTGTTTTTATAGTCGCCGTCTAAAAAGAATGAAAAATAGTGTCCCAGTCTTTCCAATGGGGCTTCTGAAAGTCCTTAAGTCCATATATAGGCTCTCTATCGACCTACATTGCCGTTTTGGGGGTGGGGCGGCCCCCTGACACTTAGTCCTCAATGTTAACCCGGATCGCTTTTGTGTTGCCACATGGAATCGCAACAAATTAAACTAGGTTATCTATAAAATTGCTACGGGGTTGGGATTATGATATAAAGCTGCGTTTTTAAACAAGTGGCCATTTGTCATTTTTGGAATAGTTTATGTCCAAAAATATGTAAAACAAGTAGGAGCGTGATAAGTTCAGCAGGGCCAAATCTTATATACCCTCCACCATGGATCGCATTTGTCGAGTTCTTTGCGCAGTATCTCTTTTTAGGCACACAAAGAACAATGAATAATGACTGTTATGCTATTGGAGCTATATAAAGTATAGTCTGATTCGGACCATAAATGAATTGAATCCAGAACATGTAATATTTCAGTCCATTCGGATAAGAATTGCGCCTTGTAGGGGCGCAAGGAGGAAAATCCAGAGATCGGTTTATATTGGAGCTATATCCGCTTATGAACCGATTTTGACCATAAGTTGTTGGAAGTGATGTCAAAACACTACTTGCAAGATTTCAGTCAAATCGGATGAGAATTGCGCCCTCTAGAGGCTCAAGAAGTCAAGACCTAATATCGGTTTATATGGCAGCTATATCAGAACATGGACCGATTTGGCCCATTTACAATCCCAACCGACCTACACCTATAAGAAGTATTTGTGCAAAATTTCAAGCGGCTAGCTTCACTCCTTCAAAAGTTAGTGTGCTTTCGACAGACAGACGGACGGACGAACGGACGGACATGGCTAGTTCGACATGCGGGCCCGGGCCCGCTTCGCTGCGCCTTCTTTAACTCTCAAACTTTTTCGAGTTGGGACACTTCGCCTTGAATGTGTATATCGAATTCGTGCCACTGTAGTTTATGTCCGCCTGTAACGCGGAACGCCTGCGTACAAATCCTGGCGATAACATCGGACAAAATTTAAAGCGGTGGTGATTCCTTCTTAAATGCTGGCGACATTTGCCATGTATGGTCATGTAAAAAATTTTCCTTAAAGAGATGTCGCACTGCGTCACGCCATTCGGACTCGGCTATAAAAAAGTCCCCTTATCATTGAGTTTAAACTTGAATCCAAATACTTGAATACTTTAATACCATATTCGTTTTCTGGTCTCCAATACCTTTCATTTGATACCCTTATTGTGCCCATCGGACCACTTTCGGATATGGGTGGCGTTTTTGGTGTAGGGGAAGGGTCCGCCTCCATCCGATATCTAAAAATTATATAGCCTATGTGTCCTTCTAGACAAACTTACACAATCTGTGAACATTTTAATAAAATCGGTTCAGCCAACTATCATATAGTCATAATGGGTCTAATGGCTTTTTTGTGGTGTGGCGTGACCCCCTATACTTCGATCTGATTTTGTATGCCAGATTCGAAATCTACTCCGGAATACCTTTCATATGAGCCCCATATTGAAATGAATGTCCAATAAGTCTATTTGGGGGAGTTTTGGGGTTGGGGCGGCCCGATGGGTACTAAGACTCAACTTTTAATATCATATTCGTATTCTTCTCTTCAATCCCTTTCATTTGATACCTATATTGTCCCGATCGGTCCAAATTTTTTTCTTACAATATTATTTCGCGCTAGTTGAGTTAGAAAGTTCTTTCGACTTCAGATTTGCTCTTACAGATACAAAGATTTTTGAATTAATTGAATTGTGCAAAACTTAAGCAGTATTGTTTTTATAGTCGCCGTCTAAAAAGAATGAAAAATAGTGTCCCAGTCTTTCCAATGGGGCTTCTGAAAGTCCTTAAGTCCATATATAGGCTCTCTATCGACCTACATTGCCGTTTTGGGGGTGGGGCGGCCCCCTGACACTTAGTCCTCAATGTTAACCCGGATCGCTTTTGTGTTGCCACATGGAATCGCAACAAATTAAACTAGGTTATCTATAAAATTGCTACGGGGTTGGGATTATGATATAAAGCTGCGTTTTTAAACAAGTGGCCATTTGTCATTTTTGGAATAGTTTATGTCCAAAAATATGTAAAACAAGTAGGAGCGTGATAAGTTCAGCAGGGCCAAATCTTATATACCCTCCACCATGGATCGCATTTGTCGAGTTCTTTGCGCAGTATCTCTTTTTAGGCACACAAAGAACAATGAATAATGACTGTTATGCTATTGGAGCTATATAAAGTATAGTCTGATTCGGACCATAAATGAATTGAATCCAGAACATGTAATATTTCAGTCCATTCGGATAAGAATTGCGCCTTGTAGGGGCGCAAGGAGGAAAATCCAGAGATCGGTTTATATTGGAGCTATATCCGCTTATGAACCGATTTTGACCATAAGTTGTTGGAAGTGATGTCAAAACACTACTTGCAAGATTTCAGTCAAATCGGATGAGAATTGCGCCCTCTAGAGGCTCAAGAAGTCAAGACCTAATATCGGTTTATATGGCAGCTATATCAGAACATGGACCGATTTGGCCCATTTACAATCCCAACCGACCTACACCTATAAGAAGTATTTGTGCAAAATTTCAAGCGGCTAGCTTCACTCCTTCAAAAGTTAGTGTGCTTTCGACAGACAGACGGACGGACGAACGGACGGACATGGCTAGTTCGACATGCGGGCCCGGGCCCGCTTCGCTGCGCCTTCTTTAACTCTCAAACTTTTTCGAGTTGGGACACTTCGCCTTGAATGTGTATATCGAATTCGTGCCACTGTAGTTTATGTCCGCCTGTAACGCGGAACGCCTGCGTACAAATCCTGGCGATAACATCGGACAAAATTTAAAGCGGTGGTGATTCCTTCTTAAATGCTGGCGACATTTGCCATGTATGGTCATGTAAAAAATTTTCCTTAAAGAGATGTCGCACTGCGTCACGCCATTCGGACTCGGCTATAAAAAAGTCCCCTTATCATTGAGTTTAAACTTGAATCCAAATACTTGAATACTTTAATACCATATTCGTTTTCTGGTCTCCAATACCTTTCATTTGATACCCTTATTGTGCCCATCGGACCACTTTCGGATATGGGTGGCGTTTTTGGTGTAGGGGAAGGGTCCGCCTCCATCCGATATCTAAAAATTATATAGCCTATGTGTCCTTCTAGACAAACTTACACAATCTGTGAACATTTTAATAAAATCGGTTCAGCCAACTATCATATAGTCATAATGGGTCTAATGGCTTTTTTGTGGTGTGGCGTGACCCCCTATACTTCGATCTGATTTTGTATGCCAGATTCGAAATCTACTCCGGAATACCTTTCATATGAGCCCCATATTGAAATGAATGTCCAATAAGTCTATTTGGGGGAGTTTTGGGGTTGGGGCGGCCCGATGGGTACTAAGACTCAACTTTTAATATCATATTCGTATTCTTCTCTTCAATCCCTTTCATTTGATACCTATATTGTCCCGATCGGTCCAAATTTTTTTCTTACAATATTATTTCGCGCTAGTTGAGTTAGAAAGTTCTTTCGACTTCAGATTTGCTCTTACAGATACAAAGATTTTTGAATTAATTGAATTGTGCAAAACTTAAGCAGTATTGTTTTTATAGTCGCCGTCTAAAAAGAATGAAAAATAGTGTCCCAGTCTTTCCAATGGGGCTTCTGAAAGTCCTTAAGTCCATATATAGGCTCTCTATCGACCTACATTGCCGTTTTGGGGGTGGGGCGGCCCCCTGACACTTAGTCCTCAATGTTAACCCGGATCGCTTTTGTGTTGCCACATGGAATCGCAACAAATTAAACTAGGTTATCTATAAAATTGCTACGGGGTTGGGATTATGATATAAAGCTGCGTTTTTAAACAAGTGGCCATTTGTCATTTTTGGAATAGTTTATGTCCAAAAATATGTAAAACAAGTAGGAGCGTGATAAGTTCAGCAGGGCCAAATCTTATATACCCTCCACCATGGATCGCATTTGTCGAGTTCTTTGCGCAGTATCTCTTTTTAGGCACACAAAGAACAATGAATAATGACTGTTATGCTATTGGAGCTATATAAAGTATAGTCTGATTCGGACCATAAATGAATTGAATCCAGAACATGTAATATTTCAGTCCATTCGGATAAGAATTGCGCCTTGTAGGGGCGCAAGGAGGAAAATCCAGAGATCGGTTTATATTGGAGCTATATCCGCTTATGAACCGATTTTGACCATAAGTTGTTGGAAGTGATGTCAAAACACTACTTGCAAGATTTCAGTCAAATCGGATGAGAATTGCGCCCTCTAGAGGCTCAAGAAGTCAAGACCTAATATCGGTTTATATGGCAGCTATATCAGAACATGGACCGATTTGGCCCATTTACAATCCCAACCGACCTACACCTATAAGAAGTATTTGTGCAAAATTTCAAGCGGCTAGCTTCACTCCTTCAAAAGTTAGTGTGCTTTCGACAGACAGACGGACGGACGAACGGACGGACATGGCTAGTTCGACATGCGGGCCCGGGCCCGCTTCGCTGCGCCTTCTTTAACTCTCAAACTTTTTCGAGTTGGGACACTTCGCCTTGAATGTGTATATCGAATTCGTGCCACTGTAGTTTATGTCCGCCTGTAACGCGGAACGCCTGCGTACAAATCCTGGCGATAACATCGGACAAAATTTAAAGCGGTGGTGATTCCTTCTTAAATGCTGGCGACATTTGCCATGTATGGTCATGTAAAAAATTTTCCTTAAAGAGATGTCGCACTGCGTCACGCCATTCGGACTCGGCTATAAAAAAGTCCCCTTATCATTGAGTTTAAACTTGAATCCAAATACTTGAATACTTTAATACCATATTCGTTTTCTGGTCTCCAATACCTTTCATTTGATACCCTTATTGTGCCCATCGGACCACTTTCGGATATGGGTGGCGTTTTTGGTGTAGGGGAAGGGTCCGCCTCCATCCGATATCTAAAAATTATATAGCCTATGTGTCCTTCTAGACAAACTTACACAATCTGTGAACATTTTAATAAAATCGGTTCAGCCAACTATCATATAGTCATAATGGGTCTAATGGCTTTTTTGTGGTGTGGCGTGACCCCCTATACTTCGATCTGATTTTGTATGCCAGATTCGAAATCTACTCCGGAATACCTTTCATATGAGCCCCATATTGAAATGAATGTCCAATAAGTCTATTTGGGGGAGTTTTGGGGTTGGGGCGGCCCGATGGGTACTAAGACTCAACTTTTAATATCATATTCGTATTCTTCTCTTCAATCCCTTTCATTTGATACCTATATTGTCCCGATCGGTCCAAATTTTTTTCTTACAATTTTTGCCCATGAACTTCTCATATATCAGGGGCCTCCTTTTTTTAGCCGAGTCCGAACGGCATGACGCAGTGCGACACCTTTTTGGAGAGAAGTTTTACATGACATAGTAACTCAAAAATGTTGCCAGCATTAGGAGGGGAAAACCACCGCTGAAAATTTATCTCGTGGTCTCGCCAGGATTCGAACCCAGACGTTCAGCGTTATAGGCGGACATGTTAACCTCTGCGCTACGGTGGCCTCCGTCCCAAACGGTCCACTTTTGATTTTGGGTTGTGTGTTTTGGCATTAAGGGGAGGTTCCGTCCCCCTTCCCATACCGAAAAATTATATAGCCTATGTTTCCTTCCAGACCAACCTACACAATATGGGAAAATTTTGAGAAAAATCGGTTCTGCCGTTTTTCAGTCTATACGGAACAAACAAACCGAGTTCCATATATCCGTGATTGGCTAATGTGCCCATTTTGGGCGTTTTTTTGGGGGTGGGGTTACCCCCTATACTTCGACATGAATTTGTATGCCCGATTCGTTATCTACTCCCGCATACTTTTTGATACCCATATTGTCCTTATCGGTCCACTTTTGATTTTGGGTGGTGTTTTTGGGTTAACGGTTGAGGGTCCGCCCCCTTCCGTTATCAGTAAATTATAAAGCCTATTCCTACTTCGTGACCATATTCATAATCTACTTCCGTATACCTTTCATTTGAGTCCCATATTGTCATGATAGTCCAAAACACCTATTTTAGGGGTTTTTGGGGTTGGGGCGGCCCCCAGTTACTTGGACCCAAATTTTATTATAAAATTCGTACTCTACTCCTGAATACCTTTCATTTGAGTCCCAAATTGTCCCGATCGGTCCACTTTTATTTTTGGGAAGTACTCTTGGGGTAAGGGGGAGGGTCCGCCCCCCCCTTCCGATATCAAAAATTATATAGCCTATGTTTCCTTCCAGACCAACCTACACAAAATGTTCTTCTAAATCTTAATATTTCCAAAGCTGTTTATTGCTTCCAATAAAAATTTTAAAACAACCATGCTGCGATTATCATTTTCCTGTCAGAGAACTGCCAATACCTTGCTGTGATTTAGTGTCTTTCATTTGTCGAGACGGCCAAAAGGTAGAGCATTAGGAAAACAATTGATATGTATGGAGATTTTATTTTTAATTATTTTGTAGCCGATTCTCATGGAAAAGTAAATAAAATCACAGTGAATATATAAACAAATCAGATGATGGTATTTTTACTCTACACAATATAAACACAATCTGCTAGAATCGACCCGATGCTGCTGCTGCTGCTATGGTATTATCAAACAGCAAACAAATGAAATCGAACAAACACAGAAAGGCAATCATGGGACATGTTAATGGTCCTTGTGACAGATGTTGTGGCATCGTGCATAGGTGGGAAGCTTTCCTTGGAATATATAAAACACAAATCTTTGATCTTTGTTTCGATAAGGGCGAGAGGGTGGTCCTCCCACCTCAATGTTTATGGTTTATTTTGATGATGTCGTTATTTCGTTTTATGATTATTTTTTCTTTTAGTTGTCACTAATAAATGTCTCATTAAAAAAATATTTATATTTGGCCATTTCACTAATCATATACTATGATCTCTTTCTTGTCGTGGTTCTAATTTCAGAATTCATGGAGATGATGACTGGCGAATAGAAGATGCACCCACCAGCCCCAAAAACTAGTCATAAGCCCATAAAACGCACTCACATCTTTCACATACAACACCTGTATGATGTCCACTGGGCGAATGTTGATGGCACACATCAATCACACAGTCGTCCGCCATCTGCTTGAATGGATGGATGCTGTCTCTCCCATCATCGACAACATTCTTCTTTTATGTGTCTAATTATTTAAATAAGTGTTAAACATTTTGCAAATTAGCAAACAGCAAAAAAAAAAAGTATTTTGTTATTGTAAGCATTTTAATACCAAAGAAACAACACACCATGGAACACAATCCCATGAGTGTATCTTCATCCCGTTTGTGAATCCCCGTCACACAACATCTTAGCTAGAGAGTGAATACATCTGTACAAACCGCACGACCGACCGACCAACCGCCCACCCATCCATCACACACATGCGTCCCCACATACAAGAATGTAGTGATTTCTGAATAAAAACAAAAACAGTTGAAAAAATAAACACAACAACAACAACACCATAGCGCCATGAAGTTTTTTTTATTTATTTATGACAATTAACGCGATTAGTGGAACGGATTATTAAGATCAAAAAGCTCTATGAACACAATATCTAATTTTGGGCAATAGATGATGTGAGACAAAAGATATCTATCAGAAATCAAAAATTACAATACCTCGAGTTACGTCGTGATTGGTTCCGAAAAATCGCGACGCAAATCGAAACGATGTAACGCTAAAAAATCAGTTTTATTGGTTGAGTTCAACTATACATATAAATATATGTATAAATCCAAATAACTAACGGAAGATATTCTTTGCAAATACAATACTTTACATTGCTCTAAAGCAGTGACGGGCAAAAACACTCACACTATTGCACATATTTGTGTACGTGTGCAAGAGCATAAGCCCATGGGGTTGTAAATATTACGCACACTAGCACATGGGCCCAACGCTACTTTAAAGGTTTCTGAAGCATATACATTAGGGTGATGACGTTTTGACTGTTTATAGCCACCACCGAAGGATGGGGGTATATTCATTTTGTCAATCCGTTTGCAACACATTGAAACATCCATTTCCGACCCTATAAAGTATATATATTCTTGATCAGCAAAAAAATCTAAGACGATCTAGGCATGTCCGTCTGTCTGTTGAAATCACGCTACAGTCTTCAAAAATAGAGATATTGAGCTGAAACTTTGCACAGATTCTTTTTTTGTCTATAAGCAGGTTAAGCTCGAAGATGGGCTATATCGGACTATATATTGATATAGCCCCCATATAGACCGATCCTTTGATTTAGGGTCTTAGGCCCATAACAGCCACATTTAATTATCCGATTTTGCTGAAATTTGGGACAGTGGGTTGTGTTAGGCCTTTAGATATCCTTCGTCAATTTGGCCCAGATCGGTTCAGTTTTGGATATAGCTGCCATATAGACCGATATGGCCACCGTAGCGCAGCGGGTAGCATGTCCGCCTATGACGCTGAACGTCTGGGTTGGAATCCTGGCGAGACCATCAGAAAAAATTTGCAGCTGTGGTTTTCCCCTCCAAACGCTGGCAACATTTGTGAGGTACTATGCCATGTAAAACTTCCCTCTAAAAAGGTGTCGCACTGCGGCACGCTGTTCGGACTCGGCTATAAAAAGGAGGCCCCTTATCATTGAGCTTAAACTTGAATCGGATTTGCATAGACCGAACACTAGATATAAGGTCTTGGGCCCAAAAAAGGCGCATTTATTGTCCGATTTTGCCAAAATTTGGGACAGTGAGTTGTGTTAGGCCCTTAAACATTACCATTCAATTTGGATCAGATCGGTCCAGATTTGGCTATAGCTGCCATATAGACCGATATCTCGATTTAAGGTCTTGGGCCCACAAAAGTCGCATTTATTGTCCGATTTCGCCGAAATTTGGGACAGTGAGTTGTGTTAGGCCCTTCAACATTAGCCTTCAATTTGGATCAGATCGGTCCAGATTTGGCTATAGCTGCCATATAGACCGATATCTCGATTTAAAGTCTTGGGTCCACAAAAGTCGTATTTATTGTCCGATTTCGCCGAAATTTGGGACAGTGAGTTGTAGTAGGCTCATTGACAACTTTCTGCATTTTGACCCAGATCGGTCTAGATTTGGATAAAGCTGCCATATAGACCGATCTCTCGATTAAAGGTTTTAGGCCCATATGGTTCAGATCGGTCTATATTTGGATATGGCTATCAAAAATACCAATATTTTGTTGTGCAGAACAGAAAAATGATTTGTACTTATTAGACCACTCAAGATCCATGTCGAATTCGGTCCAATTCGGACCATATTTCGATAAAGCTGTTATGGGGACATAAATTATGTATTTTTCTTTACCGGATTCTGATGAGAGGTGGTTTATATACATGCCCAAGGTGGTGGGTATCCAAAATTCGGCCCGGCCGAACTTAACGCCTTATCACTTGTATTCTTAAAAATTATTTCCTGTTGCACGGGTTAATGAACTTTTGCCTATTAATGACTAAAATAACATTTATTCCATTTGAATATTAAACAAGTAAAAGCGAGCTAAGTTCGGCCGAGCCGAATCGGTTAACCGATATCTGTTTTTATGTAAACAAAGGATATAAGAAAAGAATTGCTATGCTTTGGAGCTATATCAAGTTATGGAGCCATAGTAGAAGTCATTGTGTGAAATTTCAGCCAATTCGTATAGGAATTGAGCCCTTTAGGGGCTCCAAAAAAATTAGATGATAGGTTTATATGGGAGCTTTAACAGGCTATAAACCGATTCAGACCATATTTGACACGTATGTTGAAGGTCATGCTAAATTGCGCCCTCTAGTGCCCTCTAGAGGCTCAAGAAGTCAAGATCCCAGATCAGTTTACATGGCAGCTTTATCAAATTATGGACCGATTTGAACCATACTTAGCACAGTTGTTGGAAGTCATAAAAGAACACCTCATGCTAAATTTCAGCGACATCGGATAATAATTGCGCCCTCTAGAGGCTCAAGAAGTCAAGATCCCAGATCGGTTTATATGGCAGCTATATTAGGTTATGGACCGATTTAAACCATACTAAGCACAGTTGCTGGAAGTCACAACGAAACACTTCATGCAAAATTTCAGCCAAATCGGATAGGCATTGCGCATAAATTTATGCTGAATTGCAATTTGGGTATTTATACCCACCACCATAGTATGGGGGTATACTAATCTAGGCATTCCTTTTGTAACACCTCGAAATATTCGTTTAAGACCCCATAAAGTATACACATTCTTGATCGTCTTGACGTTCTGAGTCGATCTAGCCATGTCCGTCCGCCTGTCCGTCTATCGAAATCACGAAAGAGGTCGAACGCGTAAGCTAGCCGCTTGAAATTTTGCACAGATACTTAATACCGTCAGATGTAGATATAGCTCCTATATAAACTGATCTCCCGATTTGACTTCTTGAGCCCCTGAAAGCACCAATTTTTGTCAAATTTGGCTGAAATTTTGCGCATAGTGTTTTGTTATAACTTTCAACAACTGTGCCAAGTACGATCCAAATCGGTCAAGAACCTGATGTAGCTCCCATATAAACAGATCTCCCGATTTGACTTCTTGAACCCATGGAAGCCAGAACTTTTGTCCGATTTGGCTGAAATTTTGCACATAGTGTTGTTCCAACAACTGCGCCAAGTACGGTCTAATTCGGTCAAGAACCTGATATAGCTCCCATATAAACCGATCTCCCGATTTGACTTCTTGAGCCCCTGGAAGCCTCAATTTTTATCCGATTTGGCTGAAATTTTGCACCCAGTATTCTGTTATGTCTCCCAACAACCGATTACGGTACAATACGGAGCCGATTACGGTACAAATCGGTGCATATCCTGATATAGCTCCTATATAAACCGATCTCCCGATGGAAGCCTCAAATTTCATACGATTTGGGGAAATTTGGAACTTAGTATTCTGTTATGTCTCCCAACAACGGAGCCGAGTACCATCCAAATCGGTCTATATCATGATATAGCTTCCATATAAACCGATCCCCGGATTTGACCTCTTGAGCTCTTATAAGCCTCAAATTTCATCCGATTTGGCGGAAATTTAGAACAAAGACTTGTGTTATGACTTTTAACATCTGTCCCAAGTATGATCCGAATCGATGTATAAACAAATAAGGCCCCCATATAAACCGATCCCTGGATTTGACTTCTTGAGCCCTTAATTAAGTTTGCTTATCTATGGCTAGAATCTTAAAAATAGCGTTAGTGCTAGAAAGCAAGCGCGGTAACTTTCGAACGAGTAAAGCTAGCCTCTCGAAATTTTGTACAAATACTTCTGACGTAGGTCACCTGGGATTCTAAATAGGAAAAATCGGTCCATGTTTAGATGTAGCCAACGTAATAACGAATCTCCCGATTTAACTTCTTGAGCCTCTTCAAGGCGCAAATCTTAGCAGATTTAATTGCAATTTTTTTTTTTTTTTTTTTTTTTTTATTTTTTACTTATACGTTATAAAACTTACAATTAGTTTTTATGAACGCCTCAGCGCCATTAGGCATAATAGAGGCTAGTTGGCAAAATAACAAAATTCAATTATTTTAATACAATGTTTGATCAGTAATAAATTAAACGATGTTAAAGGTTAATGATCTTTTGATTTTGCACAATGATTTCTGTAAGAAATTGTAATACCATGCAAAGTATGATTCAAATCGGTCTATAACCGGATACAAATCCTGTTTACATCGTTCAGTTTACTCTTATCCGAAATGGTTAAGATTGTATTGGGTTGCCCAAAAAGTAATTGCGGAATTTTTAAAAGAAAGCAAATGCATTTTTAATAAAACTTAGAATGAACTTTAATCAAATATACTTTTTTTACACAAGCTAAAAGTAACAGCTGATAACTGACAGAAGAAAGAATGCAATTACAGAGTCACAAGCTGTGAAAAAATTTGTCAACGCCGACTATATGAAAAATCCGCAATTACTTTTTGGGCAACCCAATAATTTCTGCTTATAAATATAAATCGTTCAAAGAATTTATCAAATGCGGTCGTTGGTGAAGGGCATGTAAGATTCGGTGCAGCCAAACCAAGCGTAATTTTGGTTGTTTTATTTTACATACCGCTCTGTTCACGTTATACGTTCTTAACGCTACATCAATTTGCAGGTACATCTAAGTGTTCCAAGAACCGTCAATTATTGTGTTCCTATTCAAGGAACAATTTAACTTGTCAATCATTTTTATGATGATTATGAATATGTATATTTTTCGATTTTTCATGCTTCCAAGGCGTATATTTTTTTGTTCAATTGGAATTGGATTTGACTCTTTAGTGGCTGTAAATATCTGCAAAAAGACAAAATCATACAAATTTGAATTTTTATAACTATTATGACTTTATACTACACATATCAAGTGCGTTATACAGTGGTGGCCATAATTACACTCAACCAAATGTTTGCTAAAACAGCAGTTTTGTCTGCTCAAAATGGGAAAGCAGACCTTACTGCTGTCTCAGCAAACATAGGGCTGCTGTATTAGCAAACATTTCTTACTGCTATTTCAACTAACAAAATCTGCTGTTTTGAATACAAAAGTCTGCTGAAAATATTCTATGATAGCCTGTTACTTGTTTTAATTACTTTAGGCATTTTTTTTTAGTTTTCTTAGAAATTTTGTATGAAGAGATGATTTTAATATGTGGAATATTATTGTAAAGAAGCTGCTTGATCCATCTATTGGTATACATTTCGAAATGTGACTGAACTAGCTCGAATTTTTGTTATTGCTCTGCTAATCGGAACATGACTGGCATGGTCTTTTGTATCAAAATTTAAAGAAACAAGTAAAAGCGTGCTAAAATCGACCGGGCCGAATATTATATACCCTCCACCATGGATCGCATTTGTCGAGGTTTTTTTTCTTGGCATCTCTTCTTAGGCACAAATAAAAGGATAAAGGAAAAGATTTGCTCTGCCATCATTTAGCGATATCAAGATAAGGTACGGATTTGGACCACAATCGTTTTAAATGGGATCAGTATCAGGTTATAGACCGATTCAGACCATAATAAACACGTATGTTTATGGTCATGAGAGGATCCGTCGTACAAAATTTCATGCAAATCGGATAATAATTGCGCCCCAGATCGGTTTATATGGCAGCTATATCAGGATATGCATCGAATTCACCCATACATGACACAGTTGTTGGAAATCATAACAAAATATCACAAGCAAAATTTCAGCCAAATCGGATAAGAATTGAGTCCTCTAGTGGCTCAAGAAGTCAAGACTCTAGATCGGTTTATATGGCAGCTATATCAGGTTATAGACCGATTTGAACCTAATTTAGCACAGTTGTTGGAAGTCATAGCAAAACACTTCGTGCAAAATTTCATTCCAATCGGATAAGAATTGCGCTCTCTAGAGGCTCAAGAAGTCAAGACCCAAGATCGGTTTGTATGGCAGCTATATCAAAACATGGACCGATATGGCCTATTTACACTCCCAACTGACCTACACTAATAAGAAGTATTTGTGCAAAATTTCGAAAGTTAGCGTGCTTTCGACAGACAGACGGACGGACGGATATGGCTAGATCGACATAAAATGTCACGCCGATCAAGAATATATATACTCTATGGAGTCTCAGACGAATATTTTGAGTAGTTACAAACAGAATGACGAAATTAGTATACCCCCATCCTATGGTGGAGGGTATAAAAACAATATGGAAGGAATACATTCAGTGGTTATTATACACATCCACTGAGACCCATATATTCATTTGTATTTTATTTTTATACCCTCCACCATAAGATGGGGGTATACTAATTTCGTCGTCCGTCCGTCTGTCTGTCGAAAGCAAGCTAACTTTCGAAGGTGTATAGCTAGCCCCTTGAAATTTTGCACAAATACTTTTTATTAGTGTAGGTCGGTTGGGCCAAATAGGTCTATGTTTTGATATAGCTGCCATATAAACCGATCTTGGATCTTGACTTCTTGAGCCTCTAGAGGGCGCAATTCTCATCCGATTTGACTGAAATTTTGCGCGTTGTGTTTTGGTATCACTTCCAACAACTGCGCTAAGTATGGTTTAAATCGGCCCATGTGTTGATATAGCTGCCTTGTAAACCGATCTTGGATCTTGACTTCTTGAGCCTCTAGAGGGCGCAATTCTCATCCGATTTGGCTGAAATTTCGCATTAGGTGTTTTGTTATGAGTTCCAATACCTGTTCTAAGTATGCCCCAAATCGGTACATAACCTGATATAGCTGCCATATAAATCGATCTGGGATCTTGACTTCTTGCGCCTCTAGAGGACACAACTATCATCATGACCTTCAACATACGTGTCTAACATGGTCTGAATCGATCAATAGCTTGATACAGCTCTCATATAAACCGATCTCCCGATGTTGCTTTTTGAGACCCTACAAGGCGCAATTCTTATCTCAATGATCTGAAATATTACAAAAATATTACAATGAATTCTTAATTGTTCTGCATTCATTTATGGTCCGAATCGGACTATAACTTGATATAGCTCCACTAACATAACAGTTCTTATTCAATATTCTTGGTTTGCCTAAAAAGAGATACCGCGCATTGAACTCGACAAATGTGATCCAATGCACGCTTTTACTTGTTCTTCTAACATCCCTTCATAATTAAGCAGCAGTCATTTTCAACAGACAACAGACAAGCCTGCTGCTCTGAAATTGCAGTACTACTGCTGTAATAGCAGAACTATTGCAATACAAGCAGCCAATAAAAGCTTTATTTATTACTCGATTTCGCTGAAATTTGAAACAATGAGTTTTTCTGAGCCTCACGATGTCCGACCTTAATATGGTTCAGATCGGTTGGATATTTCTGCCAAAAAGACCAATATTTTGTTCTACAAAATTGTATAGTGACATATACATTAGACCACTCAATGTCCGTGCCGAATTTGGGTCCTTCAGTTATCCAATTTTCAACGGATTCTGACGAAATGGGGTTCCTTCCTTATCATAACATATAGGATTACCAATGAATAATAATGTTTTATTATTTAATTTCAATAAAAAGTAGATTTTTCAAAACTAAGCACGGTGACCCTAAATATATGACCACCACTGTATATGTATGTAGGTACCTACATGAAGGTCGTTGGGCAAATGGATCGAAACGGCATACATAGGTGTATTCAAATTTATCTCTGGATGAGTTCTTAAATGGATGTGTATTGATGTTTAAAGTAGATTTATAACTTCCGCACCAGCTGAATTGAGTAAAAATCGCCCGATTTAACTTTTTGAGACCGTTGAAGTCTTAATTTTTATTCCTTCACCAAAAACAGATATAGATCGATTTGGTAGTATACATGCGAGAACAATTTTTTCTCTGCTATTATTTCAACATAGAAATATGTGGGTATCACTGTTTGTAACAGCGACTCTCGCTATTGCGTTATTTTCGCAAGCAATCTAACTTTTGATATCAATGACCTTAAAGTGAACAGGCAATAAAGAAATCAGTGCATAGCTAGAATCATCCGGCTTTAGTGGGGCTTCTAGGTTTATTTGGGTTTTCCTTAAATAAAATAATATTTATAATATTTCGTATTATCTTAAACGCAAACGCAAACGTATTCGTTTGATTAGCGTATTAATTTAATTTATTAACACTATCTTCGTAAGTGGCACTTTCACCCAACGTACGCTGAAGAGGATCGTAAAGTTGATGATAACGGACGCTACCACGAAAGGGTGTCGCAATTCAAATTTTGGCATTTTCAAGTAAGATTGCAAAGCCATATAAATTTTGCAAATCTCCACAAAAAAATCAATTGGTAGATAGGCGATACAATTGGCCAAATAATCGTAAATTTCTAGAAGAGCAGTGAGTTAATTTTGGGTTATTTGTGTACTGTTTATTATTAACTGTTATTCGGGGTCACTTTTATCAGGATTAACTGATTAAAATACAACACATATTGTCAAATATCTAATACCAGTATGCGATAGGCTGAATATATTTCATTCATTTCGATTCTGTGGGATAGTTAAACACCGTAATCGGAGATAATTTCACAATGTTAAAGCCATCAGATGTGACTGTGATTATAAATCTCATTTAGATCTACTGATAACTTTAGAAACAGTGTCCGTTTTAATTTGAAGTAATAATTGTCCGTGGCTACATTTTCATAAACCTGTACTTGTGCTACAAAATTTAAGAGTTCGATTACTCTGGTACAATAAGTCTACGACTTTAACCCAAATGAAGATATCCTCATTTAGGTTAAAGTCGTCTTTGAATAAAAACTAAGACTAAAACACGATTTTTTTTTTTAATTTTTGCTTAATCGGGTAATATACTCACATGTATAAAAAGTGACAACTGTTATCCATATCGGATAAAAATTACGCCCACCTGGTTCTGAACAGCAGGATAATTGTATGAGAAATGCTTAATTCGTGTACAAAATTATAGCTAAATCGGATAAGATGTAGGCATTTTAGGGGCTTGAGAAGCAAAATCGGGAGAAGATGGATTTGGCTCATTCCCACAATCCCAACCGACTTGGAAAATAATTTGGAACAGCATTCATGCTAAAATTGGTACTGGACCAATATATCTGGGTATACAAAATGGATAATGGAGTAGGTATGGTTGAGAGTACAACAAGTAAAAAGGCGTTAAGTTCGGCCGGGCCAAACTTTGGACACTCACCACCACCTATGTCACATAGCAGTTTTATCGAAAAAGGATCCGATTTGAACCAAATACTAATAAGTACAAGTCTATTTCATTTGTGTATAACAAAATATTGGTATTTTTAGTAGCTATATCTAAAAATTAACCGATCTGAACAATATACAACATGGATGTCGAAAAGCCTAACCTAAATCACATGATCAAATTTCAGTTAAATCGAAATATAAATTCGCCTTTTTTGGGGCCAAAACTTTAAATCGAGATATCGGTCTGTATGGCAGCTATATGCAAATCTTGATCGATCTAGACCAAATTGCAGAGACATGTGTAGGGGCTTAACTTAACTCTCTGTCCGAAATTTCGGAAACATCGGACAATAAATGCGCCTTTTATGGGCCCAAAACATTAAATCGAGAGATCGGTCTATATGGCAGCTATATCCAAATATGAACCGATCTATGCCATAATGCAGAAGTTTGTCAAGGGGCTTAACTTAACTCACTGTCCCAAATTTCGGCGACATCGGATAATAAATACGCCTTTTATGGGCCCAAAACCTTAAATCAAGGGATCGGTCTATATGGCAGCTATATCCAAATCTGATCCGATCAGAGCCAAATTGAAGAAGGATGTCGAGGGGTCTAAGACAACTCACTTTCCCGGATTTCAGCAAAATCGGGTAATAAATGTGGCTTTTATGGGCCTACGACTCTAAATCGGAGGATCGGTCTATATGGCAGCTATTTCCAAATCTGGACCGATCTGAGCCAAATTGACGAAGGATGTCGAAGGGCCTAACACAACTCACCGTCCCAAATTTCAGCAAAATCGGATGCTAAATATGGCTTTTATGGGCCTAAGACCCGAAACCGGCGGATCGGTCTATATGGGGGCTATATGAAGATATAGTTCGATATAGTCCATCTTCGAACTTAACCTGCTTATGGACAAAAAAAAAGAATCTGTGCAAAGTTTCAGCTCAATATCGTGATTTCAACCGATAGACGGACGGACATGGCTAGATCGTCTTAGATTTTTCCGCTGACCAAGAATGTATACTTTATAGCAAACGGAATGACAAAATGAATATACCCCCGTCCTTCGGTGGTGGGTATAAAAAGTGAGAAATATATGAAAAGAAGACAGTAGTGGGTAAGCGCAAATACATCGCCGTCGTATGTGCTGATCCATTTTAGCAACTGGAGTCTATTCAGGGATTCCACTCACTTCGTCACGCAATTCGACCTCACGGTACTAGAACCCACGGTCTTGAGGGCCCCCATATATACTGATTTCGAAAAATGTAAATATCGTCCCAGAATTTCTTTTGCGTCTTTCGTTGCTGAAATGTTGTGTGTGTCGTGGTATAGCCCCAATCCAGTTCCTGTGTCCATCTAAGAGTCATCTATAATCCACCGACTTTGATAGCGAATCCCGAAATTCCAAGTAGCCTAAAATCTTTCTCAGTCTGCCCACCGCATCCATAGTCTCCAGAAGGGAACTTTGGCCGTATTCTTTCTCCTGCAGCAGGCGAAGTTCCTCAGCCTAAGCGCAACCTTCACCACACAGTTCGGAATATAGACCTTGATATGTTGCATACCTTCTTCTTCTTTAATTGGCTATGACAGAATATTTGTTCCACTAGCCGAGCGTAGAATAGCGTTCCAAGCGCCTCGATCTTCGGCGCTCATTCTAAAATCTCTGACACCTAGTTTCGAGGTGTCTCCCACAACTTGATCTTTCCATCGGACTTTCGGTCTTCGCGGTTTGCGTGTACCACCGTGTTTGCCTTAAAAAAACTTCTTTGCTGGAGCTTCTTCATCCATTCTGACAACATGACCTAGCGTGTAACTATGCTTTCTTCGTCATACAGCTCGTGGTACATACGTCGCCTATATTCTCCATTAACGCAAACTGGTCCATATATTTTACGAAGAATCTTTCTCTCAAATATTCCAAGCACAGCCCCATCTGCTTTCACAAGTACCCATGCTTCAGAACCATATAACAGCACGGGTAGTATCAGTGTCTTGTATAGTGTAATCTTCGTCTGTCGAGAGGTGGCCTTGTTTCTAAACTGCTTACTTAGTCCAAAGTAGCATCTGTTAGCCAGTATTATTCTTCGCTTAATCTCAAAACTGGTGCTAGCATTTCTTCCATTCTCACGTCATCTCTGTTAAGATTCAACAAAAATTTGTTTACCACCAAGCTCCATAGAATTTGCGAAACACCTCTTCCTAAGGCGTTCCCCTTATCACCCGCCTTCTGACTACAATATATCCGAGGTCCGCGTTGATAATACAGTCCCTCCACAGGAAGAAACTCTGTTGGATCCCAGTACGGCTCAGAGCGCTGACTGTAGACCCAGCTCCTCGTTGCTAAATGCCCTCTCAATATTCGGGAAGGCCGCCATAGCGTACGCCTTCAGTTTGAGAGACGTCTTGACTTCTCGTATCACTACGTGGAGGGCCGTCTTCTCCGACTTGCCCTTAAGGTATGCCTGAAGTTCTCCGACGTTTGGTCTGTTAATAAAATTCTTTTTTTTTTTTTTTTTGAAATGTCAAAAGCTGCGTTTTGTAACAAGCATAATTGCCACTTTACATTTACGATGCATTTATTCTACATTCTACGATAGCATAACCAGACCTTTGAACATTCGAGTAGAAAACACTATTGTCTTATTGTAACTTATTTACCTATTATACATACAGCAGCTGTATTATTTCACATTGAAAATAATTTATTTACAATAGCAGTAATAATTGTGTTGAGACAAAAATATTTAACATATGGTAATTTTACATACATCTAAGGTAAGTTATGGTTAAATCAAAGAATGGCGAAGTTCTCACATATAAGCAAGAGCTAACAAATATTCATAAGAAGCGAAAATAGCGTCAAGTTGGTCCGGTCCGAACTTTGTATACCCAGCACAATGAAAATATTCTCTTCACACCGCACACATAAGGTGTTCTTTTAAAGCTAATATATATGGGTTGGATAATTTGAACAATGCAGATCTATGCAGATAAGAAACCGGCACGAGGTGACTATGGGCAACACATGGGTTGTAACTCTGAGCTCCGAGCTCTTAGCTGGGAGGTACGGGGCTCGTTCACAGGTTACAGATGGTGGAATGATTCGTATGTGGAGTAGATGCAATAGCAGTGGCGGACAATCAGCGATATTGAGAAGACCGTCTCATGCTGCGAGGGATGCCTTTTATATTTCGGGATTGGACAACCCTTGTATTGCAATCTGACATACGAGCTCTTTTTGGTTCTTTACAACAACATAAAGGTTCACCTTGCTCAAAAAATGGAATTTAATCGCGAACCGTCTAAAATCAGTTGTTGTTCCAAAAACCATTGATGCTATGCCCCAACTGATATTGCAAGATCGTCATGTGATCTATCATGAGATTGAGACAACCTTAGGCAAATTTTGCTCATGAAAATTATACTTAGGAACAGGGGCAAACTTCTCACATACCAATGAGTGCGGGCCAATTCAAGTTTAAGCTCAATGATAAGGGGGCTCCTTTTTATAGCCGAGTCCGAACGGCGTGCCGCAGTGCGACACCTCTTTGGAGAGAAATTTTATATGGCATAGTACCCCACAAATGTTGCCAGCATTAGGAGGGAAAAACCAGCGATGAAATTGTCAGGCGTTCAGGGTCATAGGCGGACATGCTAACCTTTGAGCTTCGGTGGGACCTTAGTGGGACCAGCGAACATTCAATATTGCATAAACGTTTGATCGTCAAAAAAAATTTGTTCGCGTAGGATCCCACACAATTTGTCAATCGTTAAAAAAAAGGCTCGTGTCGATTGGTCGAAAGAAATGCTCCAAAAATACGATCGCCGTGCTGTCTATGACACCGTGACAGTTGATGAATCGTGGATTTACGCGTATGAGCCGGAAAAATAAACAACAGTCGACTATAAGGGTGTTTCAAGATGAGCCAAATCCAACAAACGATGACCACGCACGAAGCACTTCCAAGCAAATGATTGCCAGTTTTTTCCGGAAAAACTGGACATTTCGCAATCGTACCACTAGAACAACGCATAAAAGTCAATTCTTAGTAGTATACTATCATTTGTTAGCCAGTTGTCTTCCAAGAAATCAGAAAAACCAACTGCTGAAGACAGATCACCCTTCACCACGATAATGTGAGCTCTCACACATCGGCTCAAATAACTGAACCGATTTTGATGATATTTAGCATAGGCTTCCAGATGAAAATTAAGTATAAATTGGGGCGATCAATATATATGGCAGCTATATCTTAATCTGAACAAATTTTCATCAAAATTTAAAGCGGGTGTCTTCGGGATATTTGCAAATTTCTCCACCTTTATTTCAAAAAGAAAAAGGATATGCGGACAGACGGACATGGCTAAGCCGAACCAGGAAGAGTTTATGTGTCAAATTATACATTCTTTCACGGCTATAGTAGTTCTACAAGATACATTTTGTGTTTTTATAATAAATTTTATATATTGCCCAAAAAGGGTTGTGGGTTGCCCAAAAAGTAATTGCGGATTTTTTAAAAGAAAGTAAATGCATTTTTAATAAAACTTAGAATGAACTTTAATCAAATATACTTTTTTAAATTTTTTTTTTCTAAAGCAAGCTAAAAGTAGCAGCTGATAACTGACAGAAGAAAGAATGCAATTACAGAGTCACAAGCTGTGAAAAAATTTGTCAACGCCGACTATATGAAAAATCCGCAATTACTTTTTGGGCAAACCCAATAAATATGTACTAATTTTACTAATTTCATGGAAGCACCCAAAATGCTCAACTGGATTGCTTAGAAACTCCAACATCCAACCTTGGACTTCGTGGTAGCACGGATTATCGTTTACCGATCGACATACAATTTCGTATTTTGCTTATCGGGATCAATAGGCAAAAATGCGGTTTGTTTTTTGGGACACCCTAGTGAAGAGTCTTAGTCTGGGGCCGGATGGCACCAGCTCTGCTTAAATACTGAGAGCCAATGATACTCGATTTGACAAGACGAGTTTTTGGCGACTTTAAATAAACTATGGTCATAACGTTTCCACGGCGATCGCTGCCATGGAGCAGAACGAGCTTGTTCGCCTATGAAGCTTTAAGAGAATCGCTACCTCCACATACAAATGTGATTTCAACAACCAAATGCAGATAAGAACGAAAGTTTCATCCCGAGTGAAACAAAGTTGATATAGTCAGAGCTCCATGTTAAATTGAATCCGAATAATGATTATATATAATTCGTCCTAATTAGATCATATTAGATCTAGTTTGATACAATTAGGTACAAATAGATACAATCTTATCTCATATTTGCCCCGAAACACAAATAAATCAAATTGTTATTGTTTTTTACTTAAGCATCCGTTATTTGTGTGAATGCAAAGCCATAGGTGGGAGTATTGGTGGTGAGAGTGCGGGAGAAAGAGTATGCCAAAAGAGGTCGCTTTTGGGGTGTGCGGTGGTGCGTTGCGTGTGGCTCTATTTGGTGTTCTTTGACATGAAGGTCAGTCAGTAGCTTAAGCTGCGGCTACGGACAATGACGTTTGCAGTTTAATATGTTGGCAACGGTAAAATACAACTTTGCCAACTCACTTATTTAAATATAGAAGAAAACATTAAAAGGAGTCAAAGTAACTAATTGTGTGGCCACAATATGTTTTTAATGAATGAAATAGTTGGCGGAGAGTTAAAACAAGTAATGCTTACATTATGTGATTGGTCCCATATGTATTAAGGTAAAAAATCAATATATGGGGCTCAAATTCAAGGTATTTGAGAATGAAGTAGGAATTGGAAATTTACGGACAACAATCTCAAGGACCTCCAAATATACTTGTAAGGACATGTTGGCAAATTAAAAAAATTTGGGTCTAAATGAAAGGGGTTTGGGAGTATAATACGAAAGTAACATTCAAACATTTAACAAGTGGCTAAGAGTTCGCCATATACCTAAGTTGACATGTAGCCCACTAATGGCAATATGATATTCAAATTAAGGGTATATGGCAATAGGGTAAACATTTATTGTAAAGGCTCTAAAGCTCTGGTAAGCACCTGAAATGGCTATATAAAGTCAAGTTTATAGCGCTCGCTCCTCCTTCAATTTCCACAAATGGACATATACCACCCGATAATAATAATATGGAGCATAAATTAGAGATGAGGGGTTCGAATCCTACAAATATTAAATGAAATAAAAAATACATTCTGGGCTCTGTGCCTGTGCACATCGTCTGCACAATCTTCATTTTTTGAAATATGCATTGCATTCAACCGAAAAGTATTGGCAAGTTGTGTATACCAACAATGTGGAGTACATTTAAAATCAAGATACACCCAGAAGACCTAGAAGTTTAGAAAGCACGATAAGTAAATTTTTATTCTATGTATTGTAGAAGGCACATTGTAGCGTGCATGTTGAACTAGCTTTTATACTCTCCGGCATAGGAGGGGGGTATACTTATTTCCTCATTCCGTTTGTAACACATCGAAATATGCCTCTAAAATCCCATAAAGTATATGTATTCTTGATCGTCATGGCATTTCAAGTCGATCTAGCCATGTCCGTCCGTCCCTCTGTCGGAAGCACGCTAACTTTTGAAGGAGTAAAAGTAGGCACTTAAAATTTTGCACAAATACTTCTTATTAGTATAGGTCGGTTGGGATTGTAAATGGGCCAAATCGTTCCATGTTTTGATATAGCTGCCATATAAGCCGATCTGCCGATTTAAGGTCTTGCCGATCTCTCGATTCAAGGTTTTGAGCCCATAAAAGATGCATTTATTGTCCGATGTCGCCGAAATTCGGTACAGTTAGTTAAGTTAAGCCCCCCAAAATATTTCTGCCATTTGGCCTAGATCGATCAAGATTTGCATATAGCTGCCATATAGACCGATCTCTCGATTTAAGGTTTTGAGCATTTATTGTCCGATGTCGCCGAAATTCGGTACAGTGAGTTTAGATAAGCTAGATTTATTTTTAGATTATATAGACCGATCTCTCGATGTAAGGTTTTGGACCCATAAAAAGAGCATTTCTTGGCCTTTTTGGCATTTTTCACCTGATTTTAACGAAAGGTGGTTTACGTATATACCCGAGGTGGTGGGTATCCAAAGTTCGGCCCTGCCGAACATAACGCCTTTTTACTTGTTTCTGTGTACCAATAACTTATGACCCATAAATTCTGCATACTTTGTTATTGAGGAGGCCATGCTTAAAATCATGTACGTATTAAAAGGCGACATATTAGTAGGAAATTCCGCCTTGTCCCAATTCCATTTTTTTTTGGACAATATACCTTATAGATAAACAATATATATATTTTTCAATAACAAAGAAATTACGAATATAATAAAATTGTCACATTTGCCAAATTATGTGCAAACAAACATATTTGTCGCCTATATCAAAAATGTGAATTAAATGATAATAATCTTCTTCTTATTTCTCACATTGTGTAGCGATAAATATTTGTTCATCTCTTTAACATTGGAACTTTCCGGTGTCCATTGTATGAACGAGATAAGAGAGCGAGTGAGTGAAGAAACTATTGTCATCTTATGGCATAACTGTTCTAATTGTATGGATGACAAATAAGAGTCGATCAACATCTGTCATATTAAGATAAACAAAATTTTCCACTCAAATAATTACCTAAATATGTTGTTTAACCATGAGGCAAGAAAAAGTTATCGTCAATTTCAAAGTATGACTGTCAGCGAATGAAGGTGAACAGAGTTTGAATAAAGTTGGACAATTTAATGAAATCCACAGACAGCTTTAAACCAGGTAGTCTGTTAAGCACATTTATGAATAGATGTTTTCTCTCTAACTCTCAATATTCGGTAGTAGTGGGAATGATAAAACTCCACGATGAAACCCGGATAATTAGTCTGAGTGTGGTATCCCAGCAAAACTGTTTGAACTTTCATAACTATTTTTAAGGTAATTTCCTAAAATTACCTTAAAAATAGTTATAAGCCTCCCCGAATCATTCCGTTGTAGGCACAACGACATGTTGTTGTAGTCACATTCGCTGTAGCCGCTTTAATCGGAGCGGTGCAAAGTAATTCTGCAGACTAGTTGAGTTTTGTCGGGCATATAAATAGGTGATTGGTGTTATTGTTGTAGCAAGTATTGATTCTTCTTCTGCATTTCTAGTTCACTCTACTCTCTCTCTCTCTCTCTCTCTCTGAGATCTTTCTGAACAGTCAACATTCCCCAGATTCAGCTCTAAAAATCTGTCCGCTTTCATTGGATGGGTCCATAGTGCCTCTGCAATCAGATTCGATGGTTTCGCCGGGTATTGGTTGGTGTCCAGGAGTCCAATGTCGCATTCAGGGCAGCAAACACTGTCTGCTGATATTAAATTAAAAGTTTTAAGCTTTTGAATGAACCCATACAAATTTTTTGAACTTTTAAACAACATTTAGGGCATTTTTTATATTTTAATAAAAACAAGTAAAAAGGCATTAAGTTCGGCTGGGCCGAACTTTGGATACCCACCACCTCGGATATATATGTAAACCACCTTTCGGCGAGAACGGACAATAAATGCGCCTTTGATTGGCCCAAAACCTTAAATCGAGAGATCGGTCTTTTTGGCACCTATATCCAAATTTTGACCGATCATGGGCCAAATTGAAGAACGATGTTGAAAGAGACACAACCCACTGTCCCAAATTTTGCCAAAATCGGGCAATAATTTAGCCTTTTATGGTCGCAAGACCTTATATCGAGAGATCGGTCTATATGGCACCTATTTCCAAATCTGGACCGATCTGAGCCAAATTGGAGAATAATGTCGAAGAGCCTAACACAACTCAATGTCCCAAATTTCGGCAACATCGGACAAAAAATGCGCCTTTTATTTGCTTAAAACCTTAAATCGAGAGATCAGTCTATATGGCAGCTATTTCCAAATCTAGACCGATCTTAGCCAAATGGAAGAAGAATATCAAAGGGCCTAACTCAACTCACTTTCCCAAATTTCGGCGATATTGGACAATAAATGCGCTTTTTATGGGCACAAAACCGTAAATTCGAAGATCGGTCTATATGGCAGCTATATGCAAATCTTGATCAATCTAGGCCAAATTGCAGAAATATGTCGAGGGGCTTAACTTTACTCACTGCCCCAAATTTCGGCGTCAACGGACAATGAATGCGCCTTTTATGGGCCCAAAACCTTAAATCGAGAGATCGGTCTATATGGCAGCTATATTCTAATCTGGAGCGATCTGGGCCAAATTGGAGAAGGAGGTCGAAGAGCCTAACACAACTCACTGTCGAAAATTTCGGCGCCATCGGACAATGGTCCCAAAACCTTAAATCGAGAGATCGGTCTATATAGCACCTATATCCAAATCTGGACCGATCTGGGTCAAATTGAAGACCGATGTTGAAAGAAACACAACTCATTGTCCCAAATTTTGCCAAAATTGGACAATAATTGAGCCTTTTATGGTTGCAAGACCTTAAATCGAGGGATCGGTCTATATGTCAGCTATATCCAAATCTGTACCGATCAGGGCCAAATTGAAGAAAGATGTCGAAGGGCCTAACACAATTCAATTTCCCAAATTTCGGCGACATTGGACAATAAATGCACCTTTAATGGCCCCAAAACCTTAAATTGAGAGATCGGTCTATATGGCAGCTATATCAAAATCTGGACCGATCTGGGCCATATTGCAGAAGTATGTCAAGGGGCTTAATTTAATTCATTGCCCCAAATTTTGGCAAAACGTGACAATAAATGCGCCTTTTATGGCCGCAAGACTTTAAATCGAGAGATCGCTCTATATGACAGCTATATCCAAATCTGAACTGATCAGGTCCAAATTGAAGAAAGATGCGGAAGGGCCTAACACAACTTAATTTCTCAAATTTCAGCTAAATCGGATAATAAGAGTGGCTTTTATGGGTCTTAGACCCTAAATCGGAATGAAACACGGAGGTAGAATAATATCTCCGGCACCTTTTGCACTGGTGCTTAGTCCGCCAAGTCTTTTGTAATTTATGGTGTACACCAGAGACGTAGCCAGGGGTGGCTATTGGACCCGAGACCCCCTAAATTCCTATTTTTCGAATATTTGCCCGTATATGTGCTTATTATTGTTTTGAAGCTCTAATATGTCTAATATGTTGCATTTATAGCCGGCTAGCAGTAACGTAGATTCAAGTTTCCAGAATTGAAGTGTCTCATTTGGGCTTGTAATTAGTTACAGACATTTTAAGTCGATAATTACATTTCACTTTCTTATGAGTTTAGATACTAATCCAGGATTCTTGAGTTTCTTAAATTTCACTTAAAATCGCAAAGTTATTTATAACACTAACATTCTGTACATGTATATGCATGAATGTATGTGTACTGAGGTGTATAACAAAAAAAAATACTAATATGAATGCGCAAAATCTTTTCAGCAAACTCATCTTTGTTGGACTTGCGCGTCTTTGTTTCTGAGATTATCTCGTTACGATTTGTAACTCTAAATCAAAATTATTCATTTTAAGGCCCGCTCCCCCACTCCAAACCGTTTTCAGGGCAATACAAACAAAAACACGCTTAGTAAGAACAATCGCACCGAGGGCGCTCACTCCCAATCGATCGTTCTAAAGTTCACATCTACTCTCTTTCGCTCTTCGTGTCAACTCCAACAATTCGAGCAACTTGGGGTGGGGGGTGGTATGTGTGTGTTTCAGAGATAGCGTTTGAGCGAGAGATGGAAAAAAGCCAATGTTATTATTAAATGTTAGCACGTAAGTGTTGGATGGAGGGGCGAGCCGACGGACTGAAGGAGGTATGGACGTACCTACCTATGTATGCCTTCATCAATACTAACAATAAATTCTTCTTATCATTTAATTTCGTTAAGACCAGCCAAGCATTCAGTTGATTGACTACCTGCCACCAAACTGGCTGCGTGTTGGTAGAGTCTAAGACCAACGCTAGTGGCTGAGAAAAAAAAAGAGTCAAAGAGTTTTTGAGAACGCGAGCGGCAATATCTTTGCTAACTAACTAACGTCTCATTTGTACTAAGTTTTCGGCGATTGTTGGTTTAATTTATTACCCGTCGTAGCCGTTCGTCACCGTAGCCCATGTTCTGTGCTTGAATGGATTTTGTTTACCTCCGACCGTAGGGGCTTTACAATAACAGTGCTGCCGCTGTGGCCGCTGCTGCAGTTGCTGCTGCTTTCGTAGTGTACAAATTGTTGAATTGTTTTTGTATTTAACTACTGCGCCCCTATGCGGTGTGTGGTGTGGTGCGGCTATGTGAACGGAACCTTATTTTCGGGGGAATCTTATTGAAAAGCTTCATTTTCATTTAGTTGCTACTTTAACCATATTGTGCCCGGAGAGCCAGCCGCCTCATTATAAATCGTCGTTGCTTGGTCGTTATAGCCGCAGTCGTCCTCCTCTCTGTGTGTGTATGTGTGTGTGTTTGTGTGCCTCATATAAAGTTAAAAAAATAACACTTTTTGCTAATTTCTAATTTATTTTGTTCTTTAAGTGCGGGTGTTTCACGAAAGGCGTCTTAGTCGTCGTTGTTGTGGTCGCTTGATTCCTTCGCTTTTCCGGGTAATTGGCTTGTCTGCCTATTCAAGTGAATTTGAAATTGAACACGTCTGTTCGTTCAACTGAAGACATCAGTGAAAATGCATCAAAGAAGCAGGTGTGTTATAAAAAAGAGAGTAATACAAAAACAACAAATATTCCAAAAAATTAAATAAAACTACAATTCTAAAAAACCAAACCGCCATGTAAGACAAGAAAAACCCAAACTACCCAGCCGCTCACATTGGGGAGTTCTTTTCGAGTATTTTTCACCACTGGGAATACAAAAACAAAATCATTGACAAAGCGTGCAAGCGTGTGCTTTTCCGTGTATATAAACAAGTTATAAAAACTAAACAGTTAATGAGACATCCGTACGTTTTTATGGGGGTTTGATCGCCTAATAATGCTGCTGATCATGCTTTTTTTCTACTACCTGTGTCCAATGAAAATACCAGAGTAGAGCAAAGAAATCCCCTCAAAAAGATATATGTTCATATTCCGATGTTTATCATAAATTTATTTTTAATGAGAATGACTATTGTGGTTGTTGTTTTTATTTGTTTTTTTTTGGTATTTTTGGTTGACTGATAAAAGTCAAGATTAGTTGGCTTTGATAATAATTTGTTTTGACATTTTCGGCGGTAATGATTTATTTTGTTACTGGAATGTATACGCCTAAAAGTATGCAAAGATTTCTCAATTAATAGCACAGTGTCGGATATGACTGTAAACATTTAAATAAATGTAAAAGAAAAACAATTCAACATGTTCAATTGTGTGTGCAAATGTTCCATTTTTACGCATATAAAGGATCTTTTCTCTTCATGGTAAGGACAATAATGAAAATATGCATTGAATGGGAGCCCAAAACTCTGTGGTGAAGGAAAAATAAATTATGTATATTATATTATTGTTTTTATATATACACAACTACAAGCAAATACAGTTACTTTGGTTTTAATATAAAGCTATTAATAATTTTTGTGCTCAATGATATGTTTTTGTTTTTTCAGACCTTTTTATTTATAAACTGTTAAATTGATAATCAAGTTCGAGGTCCTAATTGTGGGTGTTTTAGTTTTTTTTTCGCAATTTTCATGAATTGCATCTCCAATGGGGTTTTTCATCTACAATTAATAAATATATATTGGGAAAATAAATAAAACTAAAACACCCAAAACCAACAAAGACCTCCAACTTGATAATCAATTTAACAGTTTTTTGTGCTTTTAAAACATGTTAGCGAACAGCTGAGTACAATTCTCTTATTTTTGTTTTGATTTTGCAGTAAATCAAAATGTCAAAGGCTTGAAAACACAGCTGTGTTTTTTTTTCTAAAATCTTAAAAAGATGTTCTTTTTGATCCGATATTCCACACATAAGCAACAAAACAGTGTTCTTATGATGAAAATACAAATCATGATAACATGGTACCATTAAGAGGTAGCGTCCATGACTTAATTACCAGATAGGGTACCGTAAACAGCTGAGAACAATTTTTTCTCGCGAAGTGCACTATCTGTCAACGAGTTTTGGTTGCGTGTGTGTGTATTATAGTTAAGAACCATACCACACACAAACAACGAAAAATGGCGCGAACAGTTGCACTAATCACTGATTTTGACAGATAGTGCGCTCAATAGTTTGTTGTTGGGCAACTGTCACTACCTGTAAATTAATATATCTTGGTGGCCTCATTAGTACAACAACAAAAATCTACCCCGAACGAAACTACCTTGAGTGGTAAATGCCGTAAATTGAAATGTCAAAGTGTTTTTAGAAATAAACTTTGTTTTACAACTTATCGTCTTCAAATGTGTTTTATATTTGTATTTTCATCATAAAAACACTGTTTTGTTGCTTATGTGTGGAATATCGGATCAAAAAGAACATCTTTTTAAGATTTTAGAAAAAAATCACAGCTGTGTTTTCAAGACTTTGACATTTAGATTAACTGTAAAATCAAAACAAAAAAAATTTTACTCAACTGTTCGCAACACCCCACCTTATAAGAGCCCCCTGACCTCCTGACATGTTATATATAACATATTAAACTTTAGCTCTTTTTTACTCATGGCAATAGGGGGTTTGCGGAATATTTTGAACCTCTTTCGGGTAGTACCTTAAGAAAATCTTCAAGATTATAGCCTTCCCATTCTGAAAAATAGAATTATTTAAAATAAATGAGTCGGTTCTTTTCGTCTTGAAGATTTTGTTTCATAAAAATAACAAATTTCATGTCAAGGTAAAGGGATTATGTCAGTAGAACGAACCCCTAAAAGGGTTTAGAGTTTTCATGCTAAATTTTGTTTGGGGCTTTTTTTAAGATGGCCTAAAAAATGGATGAAAGGCCTGAATATTTTTGGGAATTTCGAGAGCATATAAAGGCAAAATTGAAACGAGGGTAAAGTAGGCCTGAAAAATTGATAAGGATTTGTAAATTTTGCCCATGAACATTCCACTAAGGAACAGGGGCAAACTTCTCACATATCAATGAGTGCAGTCCTATTCAAGTTTAAGCTCAATGATAAGAGGCCTCCTTTTTATAGCCGAGTCCGAACGGCGTGTCGTTCTCTTTGGAGAGAAGTTTTACATAGTACCTCACAAATGTTGCCAGCATTAGGAGGGGAAAACCACCGCTGAAATGTTTTTCTGATAGTCTCGCCAGGTTTCGAACCCAGGCGTTTAGCGTCATAGGCGGACATGCTAACCTCTGCGGTACGGTGAATAAGGATAGGAACAACAAATCTGACACCGCTCACTATAAAAGACCATGTTATTAAAGATGTTGGCAACTTTTCCGTTCTTGGTAGCAAAATTACAAAGAATGGAGGATCAGAAGCAGACATCCCCGAACGTATCAACAAAGCTAGAAGTGCGTTTATTAAACTCAGCAAAGTTTGAAGATGCAGTAACATCTCATACCATAAAAAACGTCAGAATATTCAACAGTAATGTGAAATCAATTTTTTTATTGTTGTAGCATATGTTGTACTCTGAGGTGGCTGCCCTAGCCGATAAAGAACTTGATTGGGTCAATCCGGTACGTACAAGCGGCTGCCAAAGGATTGGTTTTTGAAATCTATTTTATTATATGGCAGTATATATTGGAGCTTTTGTGATTTGAGTGATTGGATATAGCCTCTTTATAGACCGATCTTGAGATTTGTCTATTTTAGACTATATTAGGCAACGCAGGTCCCTGTTTTAATATAAGTCTAAGTTGTTGTTGTAGCAGTTTGTTGTGTTCTATCTTTCGTCTGCTTGGTTCTGTTGAGTGTCAAGACCCAGTAACTTTGCGACTAAGATGGGGTGCGTCCACAGGGATCTGGGTCTGAGTCGAGTGGTCTGGTTGGGCAATTAAACAGCTGACATGTATCGTGCGGTCCCTGGTTACAATCGGGACATACATTTTGCACGTCGGCATCAATCCTTGCTCTGTAGATGTTGAAGCGGCTGCATCTACCGGAACGTAATTGAGCCAGAACTACTCTGGTTTGCCGGGGGAGGTCAATTTCTTCAGGTGCAATGGGAGGCGGTCTTTCTCCAAGCACTACATTCACCCGGTAGCCATTTACCCCATCTGCTACTGCGTCTGCATGAATGTTCTCTGGACCGGCTTGATATGCCGCTTGATCTGGAGGTTCTCTCTTGTAACGCTGAACCTCACGCTCTAGATCATGTAGATTTACCTTAAGGCTTCTGAACGGTGGATATCTACGCACAAGATGATGATTTGGATGATCTCTGCGATAACAGCCCAAAAGGTATTGCTCAGACAGCATGTAGTTATGTCTTGGCACTGGTAGGATCTTTGTCTACTGATGGAGGTGGTCCACATGAGAACTGAAGAGACAAGCCGTTGCAGTTAGGAGGGCGGCATTCTGAAAAAAACTGTATATTATTCCGCTGCGTGTCACAAAGTTGACGAGACCACACTGGAGCTGCATAACTTACCACAGACCGGCCAATTGCCAAAAGTCTATAACACTTGTAGACTTACCTGGGCCGTATTTGACAGATTATAGCGCTTCAAGACGCTCGGTAAGTCCAGCTCAGTTCGGTAAAAATTGAGGGCTAAGAAACTAAATAATGGCGAAATACCCATTGGTAATTCCATTTTCGGCAGACAAACGGCATGGCTAGACTGACTTAGTATGATATGAGGATCAAAAATTTATATACATTGCAAGACAGCCGAAAGATATCTCAAGGTGTTACATAACGTATTACCAGATTACTATACCCCCCAACAGAGATGTGTATTCAAATTGTTTATGCGTCATAATGACAAACTGTTGTCAATATTTGTTACGTGAAATTCTTATACAATTTATTTTGGTATACGATAACGATAGGCGAATCGATATATTCACTAAAAACCAATCAATTAATTGAGTCATACCATAATGATTCCTGTTTCCAAGAGTACTCAAGTAATATCCACTTCAGAAATTAAGGACCGTGTGCCAAGTACGTCATGTCTGAAGAGGGCTTTATGAAAAATTCGTCTTGAGAAATGAAAACAATTTTGTTAAGAAGAGTATTTCACAGTTTTAATACTTAAAGAAGTTAAGTGACAAATATGCCAAAAGGAAATTGGCCTAAATAAGGTTTAGGCAGAGAGAATATATTTAGAGACTGTTACGGGCAGTTTGATCAGATCACCAAACGCACTGTTTAACATGCTTTTAAGATATACAACAATTGCAATTGTTTGCAGATGTCTTGTCTTTGGGAAATTCCCCCCACTGTGCTCACCAACACTTTAGAGTATTATAATAGCGTGCAATTCATTGAGCTAATGTCAGTAAACCTTTGTTTAAAGCAATCGAAGTTTATCCAATGCTATTGATTTGTAATTTGTTCAAATAAGAAAAACCTTGAAAGGCGAAATATCTCCAAACCAAACGAACACGAAAAATTAAAGTTTGAAGTATGATTAGTCATGACCTGACAGCAAAGACTCTCGGACGAAACATATGCTCATACACACCACCACACAGACTGTTATCTTTGGGATTTTTCGGAGGCGATTGCTATTTGAAGATCTTTTGTCATCAGAATAATGGATTAAGCGAAAACATTTGCTTGGTATTTTGAAGACAGCAGCGTTAATTGTTGGTCGATAATGCTGAAATCGAAATCGAATCACCAGAGCTTTGTTTTTGTTTTGAAAACAAAAGGCGCAATTTCGCATAAACAATTAATCTAAAAATAATTCATTAGCGGTTTCACATTGAATTATGGCAATGTTTATGGCCAAGACTTCATATCGAAGATTTTCCAAATAGGAGTCATTAACCACAAATAAAATATATGACAGACCAACAGCAGACCTATTTAAAGAAGTGACCGCCAATAAAATGGAATATTTGTTGCTTTTAAAAATAGACTCTTACATAGCGACTTTAAAGCGGTCAAGGTAAACTATACGAAACATACGAAATTTCCATTGAGTGTGCTAAGAATGACATCCTTAAGAAGTTTCAAAAACGAGAGACGATTTGTTATTAAAAAAAATAAAAAAGTTATTTAAAGGGCCAATAGCGGGAGATAGGTCTATAAGGCAGCTATATCTAAATATGGACCGATCTAATCCATATTGAGGTCAGATGTCGGGAAGTCTTAAACTACCCACTGTTTCAAATTTCAGCGAAATCGGATGAAAAATTAAGTTTTTATGGGCATTAGACCCTTTATCGGAAAATCGGTCTATATAGCAGCTATATCTAAATATAGTCCAAAAACGGCAACACTGGCCATGACGACTGAGCAGAAAAGGGCTGACATAGGCTGCAAATGCAGCAACACACCAGTGTTCATTTTGAAAAATAGGTTAACCCGAAACCTTTCGTGTCGACGCGTGGGATGCGAACACGCAAGTAACACTGTAGAACGGCGAAACGATCGGTACGACGACAAAAATCCTATGGGGATATCCGGAAGTCGAGGAAAGAATATAAGAAGGTCAGTATAGCTTTCGGTACCATAACGGGATACATAGGTCGGCGAGTTCACTTATGCAAAATAGGTACGGCAAATGATAGCATGTGTAAGGCATGATACGTTGAAGAATTTCCTATGTCAATGCCCGCCTTTTGCGGCTAACAGACGTTGAAACAATGCCAGACATGAAGCGACGTTTCAACCTTACCTAACCTAATTTTGGAAATATTTGAGAAAATAAAAACCCCAAAGATATTTGTTTACCTGTCATATGATGGCGACAAACGGATATTTGACCAAATGGATATTTGTTCCTATTTTGTAATAAAGGATTTGCATGATTGCGATCTGAGCCAAATTGAAGAAAAATGTCGAAGTATCCAACAAAACCCAGTCCCAAATTTCGGGAACATCGGACAATAAATGCGCCTTTTATGGGCACAAAACCTTAAATCAAGAGATTGGTCTATATGGGCCAAATTGAAGAAGGATGTCGAAGGCCTAACATAACTCACTGACCCAAATCTAGGCAAAATCGGACAATAAATGCGCCTTTTATAGGCGCAAGACCTTAAATCTAGAGATCTATATACCAGCTATACCCAAATCTGGACCGATCTACGCCAAATTAAAGAAAAATGTGGAAGGGCCTAACACAACTCACTGTCACAACTTTCAGCAATATCGGATAATAAATGTGGCTCTTATGGGCCCAAAACCCTAAATTGGTGGATCGGTCTATGTGGGGGCTATATCAAGATAAAGTCCGATATGACCCATCTTCGAACTTAACCTGCTTATGGACAAAAAAAAAAAGAATCTGTGCAAAATTTCAACTCAATATCCCTATTTTTAAAGACTGTAGCTTGATTTCAACCGACAGACGGACGTACCTGGCTAGATCGTCTTAGATTTTTACGCTGATCAAAAATATACCCCCATTCTTCGGCGGTGGTATATCGCTAGATCGCGATTTCATTTGGTAGCACCCAAACTCAAAACAGCAAGTAAGAAAATTACTCCACCTCATATATTTCTACCAAATGAAGACATCCAACTAATACAACAAAACAAAATGGTACTCTTAAACAATCGCCGATTGCCATAAGAGTAAGTTTTCCATGTAAGCATATTTGAAGCCTACACCTTTTTGGGGCGTGCCGTCCCGTTAATTCATACGTTTTGCGCTAAATTTATTCGGTCTTGAAATAATTCAAAAAATTGGTAGAATGTATGAGGCGAAGTATTTTTTTCTTGCTGAGCTACAAAAGACCTTGAAGACATGCCTTTTTTGACAACTCCTACTGATGAGTTTGGGCGGTACCAAACGAAATTGCGGTCCAGGAAACCCGTCAAATGCTATTACAAGGCAAAACCACATTTTCTGTCCGGTCTGCAGTCGGACAATATTCGCCTAAATACTTTCAACAAGCTGTGGTACTTCAAACTTTTTAAAAACAAAATGTTAAAATTTTTAAAATTTTATTCGGATTTTTAAAAAATATAAATTATTCCTAACACCACCAATGAATCTTCTGTGGTTTTAAAAATCCTATATTCGATAATATTAAAATAACAAATCTCAATTATTGGATGAAACGTACGCAAAAGTGCTTATCCAAAAAATAAAATCGTCAGCGATTAACGTTAATCAGAATTTTATAGCAATGAGATGTTTTTGTACACCTTGAGTTAATTTATAAGCAATTATTTTGGCAATTAAAATGAGTTTAAAAGAGAGCAAAATTTGTTTTTTTGCAGTAGCAATTTTTTTCTTCTTATTTCTTTATACTTTTCTTTGATAATAGTCCCGTAATTATGTGCCATAGAAAATACCTTCAAAAAACACTACGATAGAAATCATAAATGGTATGACTAATTTTCTCACCCAAAGGTCTCTCCAGTTGACCGCATCGTATGCTGGCCAACAGATTTCGAGCTTCAGTTATAGATCCACAATTGTCATAGGCATCCATAAGACACCGTGGTGTTGAATAAAGCTCGACAATGGCTAATGACTTCTCCAGCGATAATGAGTGCAACTGTAGAAGTTGTTGAACAAACACTTCGCGCACCGTTAACAGGGCGTTACGTGCCGAGTCTTCATAAAGGGATTTAAATTTAAGAAGTCCCACCATTCTTTGAGTTGGATTTGATGGTTGCAGATCCTCTTTATCACAGCTTAGCAGAACTTTGTCCTTGTACAAACGTATCAGCATTTGTGACATTCCCTGCAAATACATCATAGAACGACGATGGTTCTCGGTGCGTTGTATGGCAAAATTACTTTGAATTAAAGTGTTGCTAAGGGCTTGTTGCAGGTTTTCCAGAGGCAAGCCCAAGTGTTCATTGTCACCATAGTCTTCGACTAGATAAATCACATGTTGAATACCACTTTGTTTTAGACGATGTTTTTGTTCACTAAATCGGCCATCCCTTATGCTGGATGCCAGGTCATCCATACGTTTTCGTTCCACTATATAGGGCAATACCAATTCATCGCCATCGGCATTACGAGCTATCCAAAGAAAATCGCCCACTGTCAGGCGTCGAACTTCGTACTCAACATGCAGTGATTCTAGATAACCACGCGTTTGATCAAGAGTTCTTTTGTTCTTGCCGCTAGTTTCCTGGGTATCCACTATAAGTACAATACGAAATGATCCCGCACTCATTGTGACTTGCTTAACGCGTTGTTCTTCTTCCTCAATAGCCTTTTGTTGTTTTTTAGTAAGTTTTGGGGCTTTTTCTTTAGCTTGGGCGGAATTTTTGCTTCTGGCCTTTTTCACAGTCTCAACCACCTGCTGTACATCCTGTTCATACATGCTACTGTTCAAATTGATGGTTGTGGCTTTGCTGGCCTGCAGTCGCATTTCTTCATCAATGAGATTGCAAAGCGTAGAACCAAATCCCCTTAAAATTGCACATTCCCGACCTAAAATGAAATACAAAATGTGATTAAAGCAAATTTAAACGTCCAAAAGTGGCTTTTCTTAACATTGTCTGAATGAGTTAATAAAATAAAATCTCCAAGGTTTTCACGAAATTTTCTATGCAAATTGTATTTTCACTATAGGTGGTATTGCCCATAAAAAATATTTTCCATATTTTACAAAAAACTACAAAAACTAAATTTCGCAAAAATTTCTAAGAAATTAAAAATTAGACGACATTTTTCATAGAGCTCTAATTTTTGTTTGATGAAAATTTTTTTACAAAAATCAATTTTTCTGTAAAAAGTAATAAATGTTGAGGAACATTTTTATGAAACGCACATGTATACCAAAATTATTATAAAATTACTTTTTTTACGATATTTTAAATAAAATGGATATGTTGAGTAAATTGTCAATGAAAAAAAAAAGACAAGTAAAATAGTGCTAAGTTCGGCCGGGCCGAATCTTTATACCCTCCATGGATCGCATTTGTCGAGTTCTTTTCCCGGCATTTCTTCTTAGGCAACAAAAAGAAAAAAGAAAAGATTTGCCCTGCTATTAGAGCGATATCAAGATTTGGTCCGGTTCGGACCACAATTGAATTATATGTTGGAGACCTGTGTAAAATGTCAGTCAATTCGAATAAGAATTACGCCCTTTAGGGGCTCAAGAAGTAAAATAGAGAGATCGATTTATATGGGAGCTGTATCGGGCTATAGACAGATTCACCCCATAATAAACACATATGTTGATGGTCATGAGAGGATCCGTCGTACAAAATTTAAGGCAAATCGGATAATAATTGCGACCTTTAGAAGCTCAAGAAGTCAAGATCCCAGATCGGTTCATATGGCAGCTATATCAGGTTATAAACCGATTTGAACCTTATTCCACACAGTTGTTGAGTGTCATAATTAAGCCAAATCGGATAGGAATTGCGCATTCTGGAAGCTTAAGAAGTCAAGTCCCCAGATCGGTTTATATGACAGCTATATCAGGTTATGGACCGATTTGAACCATACATGGGAAAGTTGTTGGATATCATAACAAAATACTTCGTGCAAAAATTCATTCAAATCGGATAAGAATTGCGCCCTCTAGAGGCTCAAGAAGTCAAGACCCAAGATCGATTTATATGACAGATATATCAGGTTATGGACCGATTTGAACCATACTTAGCACAGATGTTAAAAGTCATAACGAAACATTTCGAGCGAAATTCCAGCCAAATCGAATGAGAATTGCGTCCTCTAGTAGCTAAAGAAGTCAAGACCCAAGATCGGTTTATATGGCAGCTATATTTGGTTATGAACCGATTTGAACCATACTTGACACAGTTGTTGGATATTATAACAGAACACGTCGTGCAAAATTTCATTCCAATCGGATAAGAATTGCACCCTCTAGAGGCTCAAGAAGTCAAGACCCAAAATTGATTTATATGGCAGCTATATCAGGTTATGGACCGATTTAAGCTATACTTAGCACAGATGTTGAAAGTCATAACGACACTTCGTGCGAAATTCCAGCCAAATTGGATGAGAATTGCGTCCTCTAGTTGCTGAAGAAGTCAAGACCCAAGATCGGTTTATATGGCAGCTAAATTTGGTTATGAACCGATTTGACCCATACTTGACACAGTTGTTGGTTATTATAACAGAACTCGTCGTGCAAAATTTCAAGAAGTCAAGACCCAAAACTGGTTTATATTTATTTAAGCCATATATATATATTTAAGCCATATATATATATTTAAGCCATATATATATATTTAAGCCATACTTAGCACATATGTTGAAAGTCATAACGAAACACTTCGTGCGAAATTCCAGCCAAATCGGATGAGAATTGCGGCGTCTAGAGGCTCAAGAAGTCAAGACCCAAGATCGGTTTATAAGAAAACATGGACCGATTTGATCCATTTACACAACATCTACACTAATAAAAAATATTTGTGCAAATTTTCAAGCTTTACTCCTTCGAAAGTAAGTGTGCTTTTGAAAGACAGACGGACGGACATGGCTTGATCTACTTAACATGGAATATATATACTTTATGTGGTCTCAGATGCATATTTCGAGGTGTTACAAACAGAATGACGAAATTAGTATGCCCCGATCCTATGGTGGAGTGTATAATGACGAAATTTACACTTTCTTCTTCTCCATATGTCCAACAGTGGAAAAAAGTGAATAGTATTTTAATTACAATAAAACTCTCTTTGCCATCCAAAGTTGGGCTTTACATTTACCTTACCTGAAGACAACGGCAGTGGATACATCCTTAAAGCATCCAAAGCCTCCCGCAATTTGTATTTCGAGCGATTTCCTTTTCGTTCGGCATCTTCCAGCCACTTCTCCAACCAGGACTCGAATATGGCATTGGGCCTTTGCATTTTTACTTCCAAACGCCGTGTAGTGGTCATTGCAAGGAGTTTTGCCGTTGTTCTACAGAATTTTTTGACTCTGGAGGAATTTCCACTTGAGATATGTTTACTTTTTTGTTCCTAATTCCCGCCATACAAAAACAAAACAACGTGTCATTAAACGGCAGCTTGCCTGACATTGCGTTTAACAACTCTGTTTTGTGAATGCCAGGCGTATGGTATAATGGTTCGTTTACACGAAACATTAGCATAACGAGTATTTTGTCATTAAAGTCGATTATTGGACGATCCAAAGAAGTTGAAAGTTCTAAATGACGAGTTTTCCATTGTCAAAAGAAATTGGAAAAGCAAAAAGCCAGCGATCATTTAAAACATTTTTAGATATCTCATTGCAAGCTGCCTGTCTGACATTCAATTTAACATCCCTGCTTTTTTGTTTTGTTTAGCCTTTCAAATTGGTCGTTTAGCCCATACACAAACCGCAAACACCATCGCCATCTGGCACCCCTGCCCGAAGCTATTGTCATATCAGCTGTTCAACAACAACACTGTATACCTAATGATGATGATGGTGACATTAGCTTTAAACGAAACACAAAGATGGAAGCAGAAAAAATAGAGGAACTTAATCTGGTTGGTATTGCGAAAAAAGTTGACATTTTAAACAAATATAATAAATTAAATATCCTATGATTTACAGCAAATGGAGTTTGAATGGGTGTTGCGAGAGGAGGTGCATCAGTTACTCAAGAAATTAAAATTTATTCTCATAGTAAGTACCGTGCCAAGTATTGTATTGTAGTTCTTGGCGATGAATGGGCGCTGTGTTAGGTGCCTATTTCAGTTGTTGGTTTGTATGTGTCTGTTGTTGTTTTTTCAACAAAAAATAAAGCAAAAAAACAAAAAAACTATTGTTATTACATAGTCGTATTAAGCAGTGTGCTGCTATTTCTGTGTTTTGTTGTTGCTGCAATTGGGTTTTCTTTTTGAAACGTGATGGGTTATAATTTTGTGTTTTTTTTTTTATCTATTCTCCCAGTCCTGTGCCCATCGCTTCCCTGTGCCACTATATGAAAATGAGGGAAAAAAGACTGAAAAATTAATCTTGTCTGTCCAACCAGATCAACTGAAGGCCATTCTTACGCTGACGGGAGATACCATTACACAGGCGGTGAGTTATCAAAGTATTCTTTTCTTTGTTCTTGCTGCAGACCAAAGAGTTGGTTGTTGGTTAGCTCGACCTAACTGCCACTTGCTGTAATATTTGCTCTTGCTTTCTACGATTGTAATGTGAGTATGTTTATGTGCTCGCTCTTCTGTTTCACAGGACATTAGTTTTAAACTATCCAAATCAAACCAAATACAAAGGACCTCCATTACGCAGGATTCCCCTTGGAAATTGCAGCAGGTTCAGGATGCCGCAAATCATCTACAGCAAGCCATTAATCACATTGATGACGTTGATGACTCGTATCATTTCAAGTGAGTCTTATTATTATTTCAAAAAAAAAAAAAAAGGTTCGATAGATACAATAATTCAACATTGATATACACATACATACATACATACATACAAACATAGTGTGTTTAGGTATGTATGTGCTTATTCACTGGGAATGGGAAATCTGAAATCACTATCGTTCCACCAGCATACGCACATATATGTACACAAGTACAAATTTTGATACGTGCATACAGATATAGGTCTAGCGGGGTTTCGTTGTTGTTTAATAAGAGGTTCAATGTCAGTTTCTCGACATACATTCTTTGCCTATTCTGCGATAGCACGAAAAAGATGCTCGAGGTTCATGAATGCTTGCTTGCTCATTACTCATTGACACTGCAGAAAACGGATTCTGTTTATTGGTTCAATAGAAAAGCAACTAAGCTCCAAAAAGTACTTTTTCTTCAAAAAAAATCTCTAGGCATGTCGAGTATAGAAATGACAAACCTAGAGATTTCTAGAATCAATATGAAAACCTTATTCATTTCCCACTAGGGGGCGTTTATTAACATTCCAATATCAACTTTGTAAAATAGATTACACTATGTAACAGATTGAAAAAAAACTATTCATCAAAAAGTAATCAAAGACCACAAGGCATTACAGTGCCACACGAAGCCTTTAAATTGACATCTAAAATATTTGATTTTTTGCTCACCTTCAAACATTCTTTAAAAAGGCTGAAGGATGACCAGTCAGTAAAAAATGATGTGAAAGTCGTAGACAACTTAAAGCGCAATTGAGTTTGTTGATGAAGTACCAGAGGTAAGGCTTGATGGGTACTCACCAGAAAATCTAACAAATCCATTGGCAAACCCAATTGCACTCGGGCTAACATATCTGGAACTACCCATTAACAAGAGCAAGATCTGCTTCGCTTCCGTAAATTTGCACTTGAAACAACAAATCCATTCGTCGGATACTGAAAGTGAGATCTTATTTCTTGTCGCAGACGGGGAAATTCTCAGACGTTCTTTATGAGACCTACCGCTCCAATCTTAATAGCCTGTGGATCAGAAAATCTGAAATCCATAGAGTTGCCAACTAACATAAAGGGAATGTAGTGCCATAGCAATTTCATAATTGCAATTTTAGTGTCCAGCTAAGCTGTGGTCTATATTTAAGTCACTCTCGATCCCCGTTAGGAGGGATGATAGGACCTGTGACATTTTCATTTTACATCCATAGAGCGATAAGACAATAAGTAGTGTCTTTCTTCCCATTCGTGGTCACCCTGATCCAATTTGTGTCGTTTCAACGTCATCACGAGATGCTCAGCTGGGACCTACCGCCCACATATAGTGGATAGGGGAATGCTTCGTATACGAAGATGCTGCAATCACAGTCCCGGGGAATAAGCGATATCAAATGAAGAGTCTCACTGAGAGGTCGGCACCGGCTCTTACTTAAATACTGAGTGCCTGTGATACTTGAAATTACAAGGGGAGTTTTGGCATCTTTAAATAATGAAAGGCCATAACATTCCCGCGGTGATAAGTCCTATGGATCATAGCGAGCCTGCTCACGTATAAAGCTTGACGAGGATTGCTACTTCCACATACCAATGTGGCTATGATGGCGACGAATGCTTTATACGCTAGACCTCTAGTTCAAGCCGTGCCAAAAATTGCTTGTCGTACCCTTGACCTATTTAAGTTTTTCGATACGGTCAGGCATTTTTTATACCCACCACCGAAGGATGGGGGTATATTCATTTTGTCATTCCGTTTGCCAAACATCGAAATATCCATTTCCGACCCTATATATTCTTGATCAGCGTAAAAATCTAAGACGATCTAGACTTGTCCGTCCGTCTGTCCCTCTGTCTATTGAAATCACGCTACAGTCTTTAAAAATAGAGATATTGAGCTGAAACTTTGCACAGATTCTTTTTTTTTTTTGTCTATAAGCAGGTTAAATTCAAAGATGGGCTAAATCGGACTATATCTTGATATAGCCCCCATATAGACCGATCCGCCGATTAAGGGTCTTAGGCCCATAAAAGCCACATTTATTATCCGATTTTGCTGAAATTTGGGACAGTGAGTTGTGTTGGGACCATCGACACCCTTCATCAATTTGGCCTTGATCGGTTCAGATTTGGGTATAGCTGCCATATAGACCGATCCTCCGATCTAGGGTCTGAGGCCGATTTTGTTGAAATTTGGGACAGTGAGTTGTATTAGACCTCTCGACATCCTTTATAAATTTTGCCTAGATCGGTTCAGATTTGGATATAGTTGCCATATAAACCGATCCCCCGATTTAGGGTCTTATGCCCATAAAAGCCACATTTATTATCCGATTTTGCTGAAATGTTGGACAGTGAGATGTGTAAGGCCTTTCGACTCCGTTCGTTAATTTGGCCCAGATCGATTCTGATTTGGTTATAGCTGCCATATAAATCGATCCCCCGATTTAGGGTCTTATGCCCATAAAAGCCACATTTATTATCCGATTTTGCTGAAATGTTGGACAGTGAGTTTTGTTAGACCCCTCGACATCCTTCGTCAATTTTGGTCCATATAGACCGATCCTACGATTAAGGGTCAGAGGTCCATAAAAGCCATATTTATGATCAGATTTTGCTGAAATTTGGGGCAGTCAGTTGTCTTAGGCCCCTCGATATCTTTCTTCAATTTGGCCCTGATCGGTTCAGATTTGGATATAGCTGCCATATAGACCAATCTCTCGATTTAAGGTTTTGGACCCATAAAAGGCGCATTTATTGTCCGATGTCGCCGAAATTTGGGACAATGAGTTGTGTTAGGCTCTTCGACATTCTTTTTCAAGATCGGTACAGATTTGGATATAGCTGCCATATAGGCCGTTCTCTCGATTTAAGGTATTGGGGCCATAAAAGGCGCATTTATTGTCCGAGTTCGCCGAAATTTGGGACAGTGAGTTGTGTTAGGCTCTTCGATAGTTTTCTGCAACTTGGCCCAGATCGGTCCAGATTTGGATATAGCTGCCATATAGACCGATGTAATGTCTTGGTCGCATAAAAGGCGCATTTATAATCCGATTTCACAGAAATTTGACACAGTGATTTAGGTTAGGCTTTTCGACATCCTTGTCGTATATGGTTCAGATCAGTTTATTTTATATCTACTAAAGAGATCATAATTTTTTTGTACACAATTGAGGAATGACCGGTACTTATTTGTGTTTGGTCCAAATCGGAACACATTTCGATAAAGCTGCTATGGGCTATAAGGTATGCATTTTTCACCGGATTTTGACGAAAGATGGTTTACGTATATACCCGAGGAGTTGGGTATCCAAAGTTCGGGCCGGCCGAACTTAACGCCTCTTCTTTTACTTGTTTAATTTTAAATTGACAAAAGCTTTTTCAAAAATTCAGTTTTTTTTTTCAAACTTTTAAAAGCTTTTAAAAACTTTTTTCCAAAAAAAAAACTAATTTTTTTTTATTTCTTTGTAAATATTTTTTTTATATAACTCCCAAAAAATGGAAGACATTTTTATAACAAAATTATCAACTTCCTGCTACATGGTGTTTTTTTGGCCCTATTGTCTTTGTTAAAAAAAAATAATAAAATTAATTTTGTAATAAAATTTATGAGATGCATGAATCATTGGTTTGACTGTATTGGAAATTTATGAAATCAACAAGTGTGGTAATTACAGGCAATCATTAATCAATAGCAATGTCACTCAACTGAACAATACTCAGACATTTTACCCCGATAAGTAGTGAGACACAATAATAATAACAAAAATAAAAAAATAACTTGTTTCTTAAAGTGTGATCGTTAACCATTTGATGAAATTGTAGCATATCGTATCGAACATATCGACCTTTTATGGCAAATGTACGGGCACTTGTACATGCCATACACACTTCCTGATCTTAATGCATTGGGGGCTATGTCTATGGCCTGTTATTATTTTAATAATCCGGTTTTGCCACTAAACCATTGTAAAATTGCTCACCTACATCAATGTACATACAAAGAATTCAAACTGCATCTAATAGGCTGTCTCCAAGAAAATGAAATTGTTGCTCGATTTTACAGAATGCATTTGTGGGGTTTTAATGTTTAATGGCCTTTGTTGCAATTAGAGCAAACCTTATGTTTCCGGAGACATAGAATATGGGGTAGAAGAAAAAATGTTCAATACGGAGCAGAGGGAGACTTCCCTTATGCCAAGCTGTTGGACCAACGCTTCAGCTTTATGATAAGGAAACCGCCACTCATAGTCTAGTCCAAAACACTTTCCTTAAATTTAATCCTCTTTTTGGAGTACTCGCAAATATGGCCTGCACTAGTAAGGAGACAACCAAAATCTGAAAATGTGGCACAAATTCCAATTTTCGGCGAATTTCAAGAAAATAAGCAGGAAGAGGTAGTTTTGCTATGTTGCAGCATCCGCAAATGGTGCTATAATAAGAAAGTGGATAACCTGAGGATAGGAGCGAAAGTGACGAAAGTTTCATTCAAGAAAGTAAGCAGGAAGAGGTACTTCGGCAACGCTGCAGTACCCGCAAATGTAGCTTTAATAAGAAAGCGGATAACCTGAGAGTTGAGTCACCTAATACCTCATACCCCAAATTTCGTTGCTAGATTTGTAACCTGGCCATTTAAAAATATTTTCGTATGGTGATTTTGGAATGTCATAATGGGACATCCATCATACTTTGGGGGTAGTATCTTGCGATGAGACGATCTTCCCATCATTTAAAACACTTGATCTCAAAATTGTGTATTAGGTTAGGTTAGGTAAGGGCACCCCGGTAGCCGAGCTGGTAGCGTGCTTGGATTACCAGTGCAGGGGTCGTGGGTTCGATTCCCGCCAGAAGCCTTTTTCTGTCGCTACTGTGGTATCACAATGGACTTAAAAAAAATTGTCTAAGTGAATCTATAAAGGACTGCCACTCTTACCTAACCTAACCTTTGAAAACTGGAAGGAAGGGAAGAGGTTTCCGATCGGATACCTGAGATGAACGTATGGTCTTTGAATTTTTCTTCTCTTTATATTTGAAAAATTTTCAAGATTCGATTAAAAAGTGATTAAATCAATAAATTTTTAATCGAAAATTACAACATTGATTAACAAATTTTCCGCTTCAATTAAAAAGTTATTTGAATTAATTACTTTTAAATAATTGAAAATGGCAGAAATTTCAATCACGACTGTAATTGAAAAAATCATATTCAATTAAAAAATGATTAAATCAATTAATTTTTTAATTGAAAACCTTTTTATTTTCAATTGAATAAATTTTTGCGATGTTGTTTTCTGTGTAGCAATCCTGGTCAAGCTGCTGTAGGAGTGGAACGTCGTTCCGGTATGATTACTGGGGGGACGTGAAGACCATTGGTTATTTTAAGGCGCCAAAAACTCTCCTTATCATATCGAGTAATGACGGCACTCAGTATTAAGGTAAGAGCCGGTGCTAGTGAAACTCTCCCCTCCATGCTCGGCACGAGGTTACTATGAGCACCACACAGGTTGCAACTTTTAACTCCGATCTGTTTATTAAAATGCAAAGTTTTGCCCATGAACATTCCACTAAGGAACAGTCCGATTCAAGTTTAAGCTCAATGATAAGGGGCCTCCCTTTTATAGCCGAGTCCGAACGGCGTGCCGCAGTGCGACACCTCTTTGGAGAGAAGTTTTACATGGCTAGTTCCTCACAAATGTTGTCAGCATTAGGAGGGGAAAACCGTTGAAAATTTTTTCTGATGGTCTCGCCAGGATTCGAACCCAGGCGTTCAGCGTCATAGGCGGACATGATAACCTCTGCGCTACGGTGGCCTCGATCTGTTTGGTGTTCATAGTTATTATGAGAAGTTCAGCTGGCAGCTATCAGGCATCCACAGGTTGCGGGTGCACCGTATTTATACGGAGTCACTGGAAGTGCTGTCGCGGACAATCAGCGGTATCGAGTGAAGAGTTTCAATAAGAGTTCGGATGGCACTGTCTCTTGCCTAAATACTGAGTGAGTGCCTATGATACTCAATTCGAGGAAACGAGTTATTGGCTACTCGATGGGTCTGAAGCCCATAGAAGCTTTATTTTTTAAACAATTTCGCTGAAATTTGATTAGGTCTCCCGACATCTGACTCAAATATGGTTCAGATCGTCAATCCCATGGCAGCCGGTTGTACGTACCGGATTGACCCGATGGAGTTCTCCATCGGCAAGGACTGCCGCCTCAGTGTACAACACACTGCTACAACAACAACAACATGGTTCAGATCGTACTATATTTAGATATAGCTGCCATTAGATCGATCTGCCAATAAAGGGTCTGAAGCCCACAAAAGCTTTATTTTTAAACCGATTTCGCTAAAATTTGAAACAGTGGGTTATTTAAAGCCTCGTGACATCTGACCCAAATATGGTTCAGATCGTACTATATTTAGATATAGCTGCTATATAGAGCGATCTCCCGATAAAGAGTCTGAAGTCCATAAAAGCTTTATTTATTACCCAATTTCGCTGAAATTTGAAACAGTGGGTTATTTTAAGCCTCGCGACATCTGACCTTAGTATGGTTCAGATCGGACCAGTTTTAGATATAGCTGCTATATAGAGAGATTTGCCGATAAAGGGTCTAAAGCCTATAAAAGCTTTATTTTTTAAGCGATTTCGCTAAAATTTGAAACAGTGGGTTATTCTAAGCCACCCGACATCTGACCAAAGTATGGTCCAAATCCGACTATATTTAGGTATAGCTGCCATATAGACCGATCTCCCAATAAAGGGTCTCAAGCCCATGATAACTTTATTTTTTATCCGATTTCGCTGAAATTTTAAACAGTGGGTAGTTTTAGATCTCCCGACATCCGTCCCAAACAGACGTATCTGCCGATAAAGGGTCTGAAGCCCATAAAAGCATTATTATTTTATTCAATTTCACTGAGATTTGAAACAGTGAGTAGTTTTAAGCCATCCGCCATCCGACCCAAATATGGTAAAAAAAAATGTAGATATAGCTGTCATATAGACCGATATGCCGGTTAAGGGTCGGTTTATTACCCGATTTTGTTGAAATTTCAAATACAAAATTCAACAGTGACTTATATTTATAAGACCACTCAACGTCCGTGCCGCATTTGGGTGCATAAGTTATCCAATTTTCATCGGATTGTGGCGAAGGGGGTTTACATATACACTCGTGGTGGTGGGTATCCAAAGTTCGGCGAACTTAATGCCTTTTTACTTGTTTTACTTTTATTTTGCATGGCGCTTAAGGCAAAATATTTTCTGGCGAGTGCGATATACTTATTAAAAGTCTATCGAATGTGAACTCTATCAACTTCACTTAGTGGTCGAAATGTTTAATCGAGCAATTTAAACATTTGCTTGTAGCCCCATTGAATGGTGCTCATTTAGCCAATGTGGCTAAAGTGGCTTAATATTGAAATAGGCAATCGAGCTGTCATATCAATGCGAAGTTACCGCAATGTACGCGGTAACTTTGCATTTCGATGGTAATGTCATCAATCATATCAACTCATTGCCATTGATTTGGTTGATGATCGTACAATGACTCGAATGCGATAGCAAGCCTATCGTTGATTGTAGGAAATCAAAAGGGTAAACCCACAACATGACAATCAAAATCAACTGTAAAAAAGAACAGCTTTTATGGGGACTAATATTCCTATCAGAAGCTTTTTATTACTCAATTCTCCTTAAGTACTGCACACAATTCCATCGTTGCAGAATGCGATCATAGTGTAAAACCACATTCGATATCATTCCCGTAAGAGTTTTGGCGTGAATCATTTATTATTTTTGTGTTATTGTGGTGTGTGCTTGTTTTTATAACAAGTGGCTTCTAATAACATTATTTATTTATTAATAGCACTTGTATTGTTTAATTCAAAATGTAAACACATCTCTTATCAATTCTTGTATTTCCTTTTTTTTTGTTCATGCCGCTTCGTCCGATCAACCATACAAAATAATGGCACAAACAAATAAAGAACCTCCGATGAAGTAATGCATGTCGTTGGTAATATACTGGAAGCACTGCAAAGGGGGCGCTTATCTCTGGTTATACCCAAGAAGAAGCCCATAGATGAATTAATTAAGGGGCGCAATATGGTAAGTGTGTCGCCGCCGTGCTGTGACTGTGTCTTAAAAACTTGATAATAATCTCAATTTAACTATCCCTCTAGAAATCTCTTGCACCGAATTTATCGGAAGACATAGCTGTTAGTTTTTACTTGCAATCGCATAAGTTGATAATTGCCGTCTATCAATTAACCAATGTACATGGGACAATGCGTTTCGATTCGTGTCAGGCGGAGGTAAGCATATTGAAAAAATTCAAAATGAAACAGATGAACGAATTCAATCTCATGGTCTTTAGCTCGCCTTACTCCCCTTTGGGAAAAATAGCATAAATAAAAAAAATGTTTTACATTTTCAATTTTTTTTGCCTGTTAGGGCGAAAGTCCCTAAATTTCATTTGTTTCTCTTTCGAGACGTGCTCAATGATCGGATATTGTTCTTTGCCAATGAAAAAGGAAAGCCAGAGAACGCAACACACACCAACAACTATGGGATGCGTTTCGTTTTTGGTTAGAAGACTTTTCAACCATATTAGGTGTGATGGCTTCAAGGGCCGTACATTGGTATGTTGCATTTGTATCGTATTTATTGCGAAAACGTCTCTATTATACAATTTCCACATTAACTACGCTCGACAACCCTGCCTACTAGCTGTACTTTTCCCAATGCATGTGTGTTCGAGTAGTGACAGATCTTTTGTCTGCAACGATTACACTAATTTCATGGTATGTACATGATTCTGTGCCGTTGCAGTTGTCTAGCGTTCGAAGCCAGCAATACAACTTCCAACACATGCACAGAATCATGTACCTACCAAGGAAGTAGTGTAATTGTTGCAAATCTGTCACTACACGAACACACATGCATTGGGTAAAGTACAGCTAGTAGACAGAGCTGTCGAACGTGGCTAATGTGGTATTTGTACGCTAGAGAAGTTTTCGCAATTAATACGATACAAATGCAACATACCAATGTACGGCCGTTGAAGCCATCACATCTAATATTGTTGAAACGTATCCCATAGTGGTTGGCGTGTGTTGCTATCTCTGGCTTTCCTTTTTCATTTGCTGAAAAAGAAGAAGAAAATCCCGATCATTGAGCTAGTCTCGAAAGAGAAATAAGTGAAAAATGTTTTTACTCATCAACACTGGAGGGCTCCTCATTCTGCAAAATCAGTAAAGTATATTCTTAATGGCCAGGACATTCTAAGTTAATCAACCATCTGAAAGAATTTTCAACCACAATCGTGATTGACATTTTTTTTAATTTTCAATTAAAAAATTTATTTATTTTTCAATCATTGTTTGAATTGGACCAATTAAAAAATTGGTAGAAAATTTCAAAAATGTCAATAATTTATTTTTTTAATTAATTTTTTATACCCACCACCCAAGGATGGGGGCATATTCATTTTGTCATTCCGTTTGCAACACATCGAAATATCCATTTTCGACCCTAAAAAGTATATATATTCTTGATCAGCGTAAAAATCTAAGACGATCTAGCCATGTCCGCCTGTCTGTTGAAATCATGCTTGAGCTGAAACTTTGCAGATTCTTTTTTTATCCATAATCAGGTTAAGTTCGAAAATGGGCTATATTGGACAATATCTTGATATAGCCCCCATATAGACCGATTTAGGGTCTTAGGCCCATAAAAGCCACATTTATTATCCGATAGTGCTGTAATTTCGAACAGTGAGTTGGGTTAGGCCCTTCGACATCCTTCTTCAATTTTGCTCAAATCGGTTCAGATTTAGATATAGCTGCCATATAGACCGATCTCTCTATTTAAGGTTTTGGGCCCATAAAAGGTGCATTTATTGTACGATTTCGCCTAAATTTGGGACAATGAGTTTTGTTAGGCCCTTTCACATCCTCTTTCAAGTTGACGCTGATAGGTCTAGATTTGGATATAGCTGCCATATAGACCGATCTCTCAATTTAAGGTCTTGGGCCCATAAAAGGCGCATTTTTTGTCCAATGTCGCCGAAATTTGGGACAATGAGTTTTGTTAGGCCCTTTAACATTCTCCTTCAATTTGGCTAAGATCGGTCCCGATTTGGATATAGCTGCCATATTGACCTATCTCTCGATTTAAGGTTTTGGGCCCATAAAAGGCGCATTTATTGTCCGATTTCGCCGAAATTTGGGATAGTGAGTTGTGTTAGTTCCTTCGACATCCTTCTTCAATTTGGTCCAGATCGGTTCAGATGTGGATATAGCTGCCAAATAGATCGATCTCTCGATTTTAAGTCTTGGCCCCGATTTCGCTGAAATTTGACACAGTGCCTTATGTAAGGCTTTTCGACATCCGTGTCGTATATGGTTCAGATCGGCCTATATTTGGATAAGGCTACCAAAAAGACCAATATTTGGTTCTACAAAATTGAAAAAAATACTTGTACTTAATAGACCACTCAATATCCGTGTCGAATTTGGTCCAAATCGGACCATATTTCGATAAAGCTGCTAGGGGGGAATAAATTATGCATATTTCACCGGATTATGACGAAAGGTGGTTTACATATATACCCGAGGTGGTGGGTATCCAAAGTTCCGCCCAGCCGAACTTAACGCCATTTTACTTGTTTTTATTGATTTTGTTTTCAATTACTTCCTCAAAAACGGTGACTTATATTTTCATTTTCGTAATTAAAAAGTTGATTGGATCAATTAATATCGTGTTTATTGGATCAATTAATACCTAGTTTATTTTTTCCGTGCAAGGTAAGAAATATCTTATAAGGCAGTTTCACCTGATACAAACCCTGATCTTATTGTAGTGTGATGGCGAAAAACTTTTATCGTACTATGAAGTTTGAAAAATCCATATTGATGATTGCAAATTGAATGATTTCCTACAAGCCACGTGGGGAACTGCGCCTTAAGCTTGTTTTCTTCTAATGATACATTTCTATTCTTTGCTCGAAAATCTGATTCTAACCAAAAAGCTGGTTGTTGGTTCACATTTTGATAGAATCCCAAAAAAATCTGAAAATCTGTATACCGAGTTAAACTCTTTATGTGCTTACTTTTGTCAATTTTTTTCCCAAAGAAATTAGTTGTCATAGGTTCTCTTCTACACACAATTCTCTTATAGATGCATGATTTACAATATTGAATGTTCAGAAGGCTCATCATTGATAAAACTATTTTACTTTTATTTTCGGCTTAAGTAGCTCAATTGCCATAGGAGAAAAACTAAATAGAAATGAAATACCAAATTTTAAATATTTTCTTCTTTTTTATTTTAAGGCTTCTATCAATTGGCTGAATGAAGTACTTTTTTTGCTGTCAGCAGGTCTACAGCTATGCCAACAGCTAAAAGATAAGGTAAGCACTTGCAAATTATTTTTTATTTATAAAAAATCTTAATTGCTTCTTCTTTGCAGATATCCGTCTTCTCCCTGTACAAAGATTTCAAAGTTGGTTCGCGCGCCTCGTCCGCTTTATCCTATTGACCACCCATTTTTGCAGGCCTCTGTTTTTGGCTTCTTTTAAAAGACTTAGGTTGTATTTTTTTATTTATATGAAAAGCTTAGACAAAAAGAAAAACTACAAAACAAATCGGTATTTACGTTATCGAATATTAATAATTTATGCATAAAATGCTTTACTATTTTTTTAATCTTTTAAAAATTAAAAAAAAGAAAACAACAAAAACAACGGAAACAACTCCATTTAAACGACCATACTCAAATTGCTTCAGGTTTCTTTGGATGAGAAAATACAAAAACAAAATGCCTTTTAAAATAATCGACTAGTTAGTGTATGTTACCATAACAGTACTTAAAACCACTAAAATTATGCTAAATGTTAAAACAAAAATACTTTAACGTTTGCATGTTTATTGAAAAGACACAAAGACAAAAACAAAAACAAAGAAACAAACACCACCATTCGCTGCCTTATAGCACAACAATGTATGTATGCTGACACGTACTATGTATAGATAAAATCATCACGTTGCAATTTAAGTTACCCACGCCCCCTAATCCACAAAAGGAATTGCTTCTATTTTATAGTTTACATTTTACAGCAGAACATCCCAACATCCCTTCATCCCTTATTTTTAACGCTATTTTATTATATACAAATTAGCTGAAATAAAACAATTGTATATTTTATATTATGTTCTATTTTACATAAAAAGAAACAAACACACATACATTAAATAAATTATTTTTAACGTTACCTAACAAAGCCCACCACTGTGTAGAATTTTTATTAAGTTATCAAAGGGGTACGCCAACTAGAAATAAAAGGTCCAACATTAATGCGAATAGAACACAAGCGATACGATAGACCGAACTTTGGATAAGCTCCAACTCCTCGGGTGTATAACTAAACCACCTTTCGTCATAACCCGGTGAAAAATGCATAATTTATGCCCCCATAGCAGCTATATCAAAATATGGTCCGACTAAGACCAAATTCGACACGGACATTGAGTGGTCGAATAAGTACAAGTCATTGTTCAATTTTGTAGAACAAAATATTTGGTAGCCATATCCAAATATAGACCGATCTGAACCATATAAGACACGAATGTCGAAAAGCCTTACAGACAGTCAATGTGTCAAATTTCAGCGAAATCGGATTACAAATGCTCCTTTTATGGGGCCAAAACTTAAAATCGAGAGATCGATCCATATGGCAGCTAAATTCAAATCTGAACCGATCTGGGTAAAATTGAAGAGGGATGTCGAAGGGCCTAACACAACTCATTGTGCCAAATTTCGGCGAAATAGGACATGGGCACAAGACCTTAAATCGAGAGATCGGTCCATATGGCAGCTATATCCAAATCTGGACCGATCTGAGCCAAATTGCATAAAAATTTCGAAGAGTCTAACACAACTTACTGTTCCAAATTTTGGCGAAATCGGACAATAAATGAGCCTTTTATGGGCCCAAAACCTTAAATCGAGAGATCGGTCATAATGGCAGCTATATCCAAATCTGAACCGACCAGGGCCTTATTGTAGAGGGGTGTCGAAGGGCCTAACACAACTTACCTTCCCAAATTTCGGCGACATCGGACAATAAATGTGGCTTTATGGTCCCAAAACCTAAAACCGAGCGATCGGTCTATATGGCAGCTATATCCAAATCTGAACCGATCTGGGCCAAATTAAAGAGAGATGTCGAAGGGTCTAAGAAAACTCACTGTAATAGATTTCAGCAAAATCGGATAATAAATGTGGCTTTTGTGGGCCTAAGACCCTAAATCTGAGGATCGGTCTATATGTCACCTATATCCAAATCTGAACCGATCTGGGCCAAATTAACAAAGAATATTGAAGGGCCTAACACAACTCACTGTCCCAAATTTCGGCGACATTGGGCCAAATTGACGAAAGATGTCGAAGGGCCTTACACAACTCACTGTCCCACATTTCGAAGACATCGGACAATAAATGCTCCTTTTTTTGGCGGAAGACCTTAAATCGAGAGATCAGTCTATATGACAGCTATATCCAAATCTGGACCGATTTGAGCCAAATTGAAGAAACATGTCGAAGGGCCTTACACAACTCACCGTCTCAAGTTTCAAGGATCGGGTAATAAATGTGGCTTTTATGGGCCTAGGACCCTAAATCGGCGGATCGGTCTTTATGGGGGCTGTATCCAAATCAGGACCGATGTGGGCCAAATTGAAGAAAGATGTCGAAGGGCCTTTCACAACTCACTGTCTCAAATTTTGGTAAAATCAGACAATAAATGCGCCTTTTATGGGCGGAAGACCTTAAATCGAGAGATCAGTGTATATGGCAGCTATATCCAAATCTGGACCGATCTGAGCCAAATTGAAGAAACATGTCGAAGGGCCTTACACAACCGTTCCAAATTTCAGCAGAATCGGATAATAAATGTGGCTTTTATGGACCTAGGACCCTAAAGTGGCGGATCGGTCTATATGGGGGCTATATCCAAATCTGGACTGATGTGGCCCAAATTGAAGAAGGATGTCGAAGGGCCTAACACAACTCACTATCCCAAATTTCAGCAAAATCGGATAATAAATGTGGCTTTTATGGCCTAAGACCCTAAATCAGCCGATCGGTCTATATGGGGGTTATATCGACCCCCATATCAACAGGGTCTAGCCCATCTTCGAACTTAACCTGGTTATAAACTAAAAAAGAATCTGTTCAAAGTTTCAGCACAATATCTCAATTTTTAAAGACTGTAGCTTGATTTAAACAGACAGACGGACGGACATGTCTAGATCGTCTTAGATTTTTACGCTGATCGAGAATATATATACTTTATAGGGTCGGAAATGGATATTTCGATGTGTTGCAAACGGAATGAAAAAATTAATATACCCCCATCCTTCGGTAATGGGTATAACAAGCAAAAACATATCAAGTTCGGCCGTGCCGAACATATCCACCACCATTGATATGTTAAATATCTCATTTTATTATAACTCCGCTATATCCATATTGGATCCATCTGTTTGCTGGTACTGAGAAACCTTATACAAGATAAGATCCAAATTTCAGACAAATCGGTTAATAAATGAGGGTTTTATGGTTGGACAATACGACAGTTATATCAAAATATGGTCTGATCCAGACCATAAACGGTTCAGATATCGGTTGCCCTAGTGCAACTCATTATTCCAATTTTCAGGCAAATCAGGTAATAAATGCTTAATGCCCTTAATACCCTAAATAGGCAGATCGGTCTATATGACAGCTATATCTCAATAAGTTATGCTATTGAGTATACTCGGTTCAGATACCGGGTGGCTTAATCCAACTCAATGTTCCAAATTCCAGGGAAATCGGATAAAAATGCGCAACTTCAGCTCAACATCTCAATTTTTGAAAGTTGTAGCGTGATTACAACAGGCAGACGCCAGACGGACGGACAGATACACGGACATCGTTAAATCATCTTAGATATTTATGAGGATCAAGAATATATTTATTGTACTTTGTAGGGTCGGAAATGCATATTTCGATGTGTTGCATACGGAATGCCTTTCCTAAGGTGGTGGGTATACAATGACAAACTTCACTCCCAAATGTCATTCATTGGAATGTAATATTATCCCTATTAACTTAATTTTTCATCCGATTTTGCTGAAATGTTTTAGTGAGTAGTTTTAGGCCTTCCGACATCTTACCCAAATATGGTCCATATCGGACTATATTTAGATATAGCTGCCATATAGACCGATCTCCTGATAAAGGGTCTAAAGCCAATAAAAGCTTTATTTTTTAACCGATTTCGCTGAAATTTGAAACAGTGAGTAGTTTCAGGCCTCTCACTTCTAACCTAAGTATGGTTTAGATCGGACTATATTTAGATATAGCTGTCATAAAGACCGATCTGCCGATGAAGGGTCTGAAGCCCATAAAAGCTGTATTTATTGCCCAATTTCGCTGAAATTTTAAACAGTGAGTAGTTTAGGGCTTCCCGTAAACTGACCAAAATTTAGTTTAGATCGGACTACATTTAGATATAGCTGCCGTATAGACCGATCTTCCGATAAAGGGTCTGAAGCCCATAAAAGCTGTATTTATTGCCCAATTTCTTTAAAATTTTAAACAGTGGGTTATTTTAAGCCTCCCGACATCTGACCTAAGCATGGTTCAGAGCGGACTATATTTAGATATAGCTGCCATTATAGACCGATCTCCCGATAAAGGGTCTGAAGCCCATAAAAGCTTTATTTTTTAACCGATTGTGCTGAAATTTGAAACAGTGAGTATTTTTAGGCCTACCAACATCTGACCCAAATAAGGTTTAGTTTGGACTATATTTAGATATAGCTGTCATATATACCGATATGTCGGCTAAGGGTCTGAAGCTCATAAAAGCTTTATTTATTACCCGATTTTATTGAAATTTGAAATACAAAATTCAACAGTGACTTATATCTAAAAGACCACTCAATGTCCGTGTCGAATTTGGGTGCATAAGTTATCCAATTTCATCGGATTGTGACGAAAGGGGTTTGACATATATAGATGTGGTGGGTATTCAAAGTTCGGCCGAACTTAATGCCTTTTTACTGGTATTTCGTCTTAAAAATTAACCCCTCAAACCCCCAGTAGGCACTTTGCAGCGAATCCATACTGGTGGGAATATTTCTCGGCCGGTTTCTCTTGCACATCTATAACAGTTAGCAACACTGTTTTATACTTGGCAGAGAGCGTATGCTATTAACACAACCCAAAACCATGCAAACGGTTTTTATTGCGCAAACGCGACTTGCGCGCTCTCTCTCTCTCGCTCTCTTAGCCATACACAATTAAATTTTTTTGAAGCCATAATCAAAAGCAAAACATTTGAGCTCCGAAAACTGTTTTGTTGGTAGATGAATTCATTTACCTAAGATACGTTAAAGCCAACTGTTGCAAAAAAGTTAAGGCAAATTAAAAACAAAAAAATAATAAAAATTTATAATTAAAAGTTTATTCCAAAAGAGGTAAGCAGAAAACAGAACTACTAGTGTGATCTTGCATTTAAATGAAACGGGCGTTGTGATTATAGCCAGATTTTAAATGAATTACAAAGTGTTTGGAAATACCTACCATTAAATTGTTGAACATACGCAACTTGGAGTGCATATTTGGAGTTTCTTCATCTTCTGCCAGCCGTATTGACATCAATACGATCTAATTGCAAGTAAAACAAAATGATTGAAAAAAACATAAAATTGTTGAAAATTGCCAACTTTGAGAATTGTGAGTAAAGTGCATATTTGGTGTTTCTTCTTTTTCCATCATCCTATTCGTGTAACCCAAAGCATTTGAATAGCATAAAAATAAAACCTGTTCAAATGCTTTTGTCGCCGACTTCTGTCAATTAATTTGGGTCTCTGTGATGTGTTTGCGTTTTTGGAGGGCATCTCAAAAGAAACGGAAAAAAGTTAAACGTCTCCATTCAAATGTTGTTTCAAAAGTCTTTGTCTGGAAAACGAGCGTTATGTGTGCACAGCATCATTGACCGTCAGCAACAGCAACATCTACAGCCCAAAAACAACAGACCCACTGACCCTGGCCAAAATTTAATTTCTCCAAACAAGAAATACCAACCAAAGACGTGATACCCAGCAAACCTATGAATTAACTCTAAAACTAATAACCCAACAACAATAACAAAACTACATAATTGTGGCATTCGAGTGTCTCTTTTGCATGGTGTTTCAAATTTAAAAAAAATTATTACGGCATTTGATGGAAGTTACGCTTGTTTTTTGAAAGAAAATGCAGCAATTTGTGTGATAGAAATAATGTCAATTTTTTTTTTGATTTTTGGGTAAAGTATCAAACATGCCATGTGAGCACTAAGCATTTACTATACCTGACAGTGAGAGGATCGTTTTTATATGGAATTCGTTGCTCATATTAAGTGTGTACAAAATATGTTAATTTTTTCAAAATATGTTTGCAAATTGTCTCCATTTGTTATAGCAAATGGCTAAGTCATTAAAATCAACAACAAAAATATTTATGAGCTGAATTAATTTCGCAGGTCAAAGCCCAAGCACATGTTCAGAGTAACTTTTTAGAAAAATCATTAATTCTTATATTATACTAGCCAAACCTGGCCCGCTCCGCTGCGCCTTCTTTAACTCTCTAATATCTTTTTAGGCTGGGGACACTTTGCCCAAAATGGGGATATCGAATTCGTGGCATTGTAGCCTATGACACTGAACGCGTTCGAATCCTGGTGAGAACATCTGACAAAGCTGTGTTTATCCTCTCTTAATGTTGGCGACATTGGCGAGGTATAATGCCATGCATGGTCATTTAAAAAATTTTCCCCAAAGAGGTGTCGCACTGCGGGACGCCATTCGGACTCGGCTTAAAAAAAGGTTCCTCATCATTGAGTTCTAACTTGAATCGGAAAGCTCTCATTGATGTGTGAGAATTTGCCCCTTCTCGGTTCCTGGTGGTAATGTTCTCATTAGGGAGAACATTCCCCTTAGGCACCTCAGACATTTCGACTCCAATATGGATATCAAATTCGTTTTTTATTCCCAACAGAAATAAAGTTCAGTTTAGGGGGCTCCAAAATTGGATATCAAATTCGTTTTCTACTCTCAAATACCTTTCATTTGAGTCCCATATAGTCATAATGGATCAAATAACCCATTTGATGTATCTTTAGGAGGAAAAGCGCCACCTAGACTTGAAAGCAAAATTTAATGTCATATTCGTAATCTACTCCCTAATACCTTTCATTTGAGTCCCATAAAGCCATGGTCGTCTAATATGCCCATTTCGGGGTATTTGGGGGGTGGGCGACCTCCCATTACTTGGACCTAATGTTTTATGCCATATTTTGAATGTACTGCCGAATACTTTCCATTTGAGTTCCATATTGACATGAACTTTGAATATATCTGTTTAGAGGAGTTTTGGTTGGGGAGGGGGCCCGCTGGCCCCATATTCGTTTTCTGGTCTCCAAGACCTTCCATTTGATACCCTTGTTGTGCCCATCGGACCACTTTCGGATATGGGTGGCGTTTTTGGGGTAAGGGGGAGGTTCCGCCTCCACCCGATATCTAAAAATTATATAGCCCATGTTTCCTTTCAGACAAACATACACAATCTATAAAAATTTTAAGAAAATCCGTTCAGCCAAGTATCATATAGTCATAATGGGTCTAATGGCGTTTTTGGGGGGTGGCGTGACCCCCTATACTTCGATCTGATTTTGTATGCCAGATTCGAAATCTGCTCCCGAATACCTTTCATTTGAGCCCCATATTGAAGTGAACGTCCAATATGTCTGTTTGTGGGAGTTTTGTGGTTGGGGCGGCCCGATGGGTATTTAGACTCAAATTTTAATACCATATTCGTATTCTACTTTTAGATGAATTATTAAAAATTAAAAAGAAAATGATTAAAATCTTTATAAATGGGGTATGAGCCCAGTAGCTTAATTATCTTTGATATCTATACAGTTCCGATCGGTACACTTTTGATTTCGGGTTATGTTTTTGGCATGAGGGGGAGGGTCCTTCCCCCTTCCGATACCGAAAAATTATATAGCCTATGTTTCCTTCCAGAAAAACCTACGCACTATGCGAACATTTCTAGAAAATCGATTTTGCCGTTCTTCAGTCTATACGGAACAAACAAACCGTGACCCATATATCCGTGATTGGCTAATGTGCCCATTTTGAGCGTTTTTGTGGGGGAGGGGTGACCCCCTATACTTCGATATGATTTTGTATGCCAGATTCGTTATCTACTTCCGCATTGTTTTTATTTGATACCCATATTGTTCTTATCGGTCCACTTTAGATTTTGGGTGGTGTTTTTGGGAAAACGGTGGAGGATACGCCCCCTTCTGTTATCAATAAATTATAAAGCTTATTCCTAATTCCTGACCATATTCGTAATCTATTCCCGAATACCTTTCATTTGAGCCCCATATTGTCATGATTGTCAAATAAACCTATTTTAAGGGGTTTTGGGGCTGGGGTGGCCCCCCAGATACTTGGACCCAACTTTTATTATGAAATTCGTACTCTACTTTTGAATACCTTTCATTTGAATCCCATATTGTCCCGATCGGTCCACTTTTTTTTTTGAGGAGCGTCCGCCCCCCTCCCGATATCAAAAAATTATACAGCCTATGTTTCCTTCCAGGTCAATCTATATAAGAAGATACACGTGAAAAATTTAAGTTCTAACTTTAAAGATTAGTGGCAAATTATTTAGTATATTTTTATTGGAATTTCTTCTCGATATTTCGATAGGCACCCACAACTATCGGCATTTTTCTACCCTGCACCTTAGGATGGGGGTATACTAATTTTGTCATTCTGTTTCTAAGACCTCGAAATATGCGTCTGAGACCCTATAAAGTATATATATTCTTGATCGTCATGTCATTTTAAGTCGATCTAGCCATGTCCGTCCGTCTGTCTGTCGAAAGCACGCTAAGTCTATGTTTTGCTATAGCTGCCATATACACCGATCTTGGGTCTTGACTTCTTGAGCCTCTAGAGGGCGTAATTCTCCTCCGACTGGATTGAAATTTTGCATGTGGTGTTTTGGTATCACTTCCAACAACTGTGTTTAGTATGATTCAAATCGGTTCATAACCTGATATGGCTGACATATAAACCGATCTGGGATCTCGACTTCTTGAGCCTCTAGAGGGCGCAATTCTCATCCGATTTGGCTGATACTTTGCATGAGGTGTTTTGGTATCACTTCCAACAACTGCGCTAAGTATGGTTTAAATCGATCCATGTTTTGATATAGCTGCCATGTAAACCGATCTTGGGGCTTGACTTTTTGAGCCTCTAGAGGGCGCAATTTTCGTCGGATTTGACTAAAATTTTGCACGTAGTGTTTTGGTATTATTTCCAACAACTGTGTTTAGTAAGATTCAAATCGGTTCACAATTTGGTATAGCTGCCACCGAAGGATGGGGGTATATTCATTTTGTCATTCCGTTTGAAACACATCGAAATATTCATTTCCGACCCTATAAAGTATATATATTCTTGATCAGCGTAAACATCTAAGACGATCTAGACATGACCGTCCGTCTGTCCGTCTGTCTGTTGAAATCACGCTAAAGTCTTTAAAAATAGAGATATTGAGCTGAACAGATTATTTTTTTCTCCATAAGCAGGTTAAGTTCAGAGATGGGCTATATCGGAATATATCTTGATATAGCCCCTAGATAGACCGATCTGCCGATTTAGGGTCTTATGCCCATAAAAACCACATTTATTATCCGATTTTGATGAAATTTGGGACAGTGAGTTGTGTTAGGCCCTTCGACATCGTTTGTCAATTTGGCCCAGATCGGTCTAAATTTGGATATAGCTGCCATATAGACCGATCCTATGATTAAGGGTCTTAGACTCATAAAAGCCACATTTATTATCCGATTTTGCTGAAATTTGGGACAATGGGACAACTTGGCCCAAATCGGTCCAAATGTGGATATAGCTGCCATATAGACCGATATCTCGATTTAAAGTCTTGGTCCCATAAACGGCGCATTTATAATCCGATTTCACTGAAATGTGACACAGTGACTTATATTAGGGTTTTCGACATCCGTGTCGTATATGGTTCAGATCGGTTTATTTTTAGATATGGCTACTGTACTTATTAGTATTTGGTCCAAATCGGAACATATTTCGATATAACTGCTATGGGACATAAGGTATGCAATTTTCACCGTATTCTGCCTATTGGGATCGAATGAAGATGTCTTCACGAAATTTTATATGGTTATGGCTGAGTTATCCAGACTATGTGCAAAATTCCGGGCCCATTGGCGAACCTTCCACGTTGGTCACCTCGGCCCCAAAAAATTTTGTTCGGGCTGTGGGTGTATTGCAACTCTCTTTTCCAAATTTTAGCGAAATTGAGTGAAACATGCACTTTTTAGGGGCAAAGACAGTCCAAGATAGACGGGCCAAAAGACATGGATAGAACATCTTAGAATTTTACGACGATCAAGAATATATATGCTTTGTTGCGTCAGAAATAAACTGAAGAAATGACAAAGTTTCCACCTTATTTTAATATTTATTTTATTCTATTTATAACTTGTTTTCGTTTCATTCACAGCTTTTCAAATACCTCAAACATCTATAATGGCCAACGAGAGTGGAGATGTGGTTTTAGTTACTGGTGGCAGCGGTTTTATTGGCCAGCACATTATACGCCTATTGTTTGAGAACAAATCTGAGTTAAATATCCGAGAAATTCGAAGTGTGGATTTGAAAACCTACAAAAATACCATCGATGGTGAGTTAAAATTCTAAAATTAAAATAATTAGCAAACGAAATTATGTATCAATCATCTAAAGGTATTTAAAATTCAATTCAGCCAAACAGCATGTGGCAATTTAAAAATTGTCAAGTAAAATAAAGGGTGATTTTTTTGAGGTTAGGATTTTCATGCATTAGTATTTGACAGATCACGTGGGATTTCAGACATGGTGTCAAAGAGAAAGATGCTCAGTATGCTTTGACATTTCATCATGAATAGACTTACTAACGAGCAACGCTTGCAAATCATTGAATTTTATTACCAAAATCAGTGTTCGGTTCGAAATGTGTTCAAATTTTGACAAATTTTGTTCAGCGATGAGGCTCATTTCTGGTTGAATGGCTACGTAAATAAGCAAAATTGCCGCATTTGGAGTGAAGAGCAACCAGAAGCCGTTCAAGAACTGCCCATGCATCCCGAAAAATGCACTGTTTGGTGTGGTTTGTACGCTGGTGGAATCATTGGACCGTATTTTTTCAAAGATGCTGTTGGACGCAACGTTACGGTGAATGAACACATTTCGAACCGAACACTGATTTTGGTAATAAAATTCAATGATTTGCAAGCGTTGCTCGTTAGTAAGTCTATTCATGATGAAATGTCAAAGCATACTGAGCATCTTTCTCTTTGACACCATGTCAAATACTAATGCATGAAAATCCTAACCTCAAAAAAATCACCCTTTAGGATACAAAAACAAGTAAAAACTAGGCCGGGCCGAATCTTATATACCCTACACCATGGATCGCTTTTGTCAAGTTCTTTGCCTGTTATGTATTTAAACAAAGGATAATGGATAGGAATTGCTATGTTATTGGAGCTTTACCAAAGTTATGAACAGTTTGGGAGCATTCTTGGTTTGGCTGTTGGAGACCTAAGTGGAAGTCATTATGTTAAATTTCAGCCAAATGAGATAAGAGTTGCGCCCTCTAGAGGTTCAAGAAGTATTATCGGGAGATCGGTTTATATGGGAGCTTTATTAGGTTACGAACCGATTGAAACCATACATGACACAGTTGATGGAGATCAAAATAAACCACTTTATGCAAAATGTCATCCAAATCTGGTAATAATTGCGCCCTCTATAGGCTCAAGAAGTCATGATACGAGATCGGTTTATATGGGAGCTGTATTAGGTTACGAACCAATTTCGACCGTATTTGACACAGTTGATGGAAATCAAAACAAACCACTATATGCAAAATTTCAGCCAAATCGGGTAATAATTGCGCCCCCTAGCGGGTCAAGAACTCAAGATCCCTCTATACTTGGTAAATGGAAGTCAAAACTGAATATCACTTACCAAAACTTTGAAGAACATTGCCCAACTTATACCATTAAGTTATGCTTCTTATCAAAGAATGCAATGCAAATTTGCCCATGAACATTCCATTAAGGAACATGGCAAACTTCTTACATATCACTGAGTACTGTTCTATTTAAGTTTTAAGCTCAATTATAACGGACCTCCTTTTTATAGCCGAGTCCGAAAGCTGTGCCGCAGTGCTACACCTCTTTGGGGAGACGTTTTTACATGGCTTCTATGCCTCACAAATGTCGCCAGCATTAGGAGGGGACAAACTACCGCCGAAATTTTGTTATGATGTTCTCGCTAGGATTGCTACCCAAGCGTTTAGCGTCATATGCGAATGATAATCTCTGCGCTATGGTGCACTATGGGCGGAAATTGAAAATTTGAGGCCAAAATTATTTACAATCAAACCAGCGTACAAAAGTCGTTAAGTTCCGCCGCGCCGAACTTTGGATACCCACCACCTCGGGTATATATGTAAACCACCTTTCATCAA